>NW_024347791.1:27053149-27328241 GCF_902729225.1 Pteropus medius
TTCCTGGTGTGAAATGTGAAAGGCAGCATTTCCTGAAAGAAGGTTGGGGAAATTAGGCAAATATAACTATTTACGATAGATTTTCTCTATCACTTTAGCCGTTTCTCCTCATCTCTAGAGGCTGCCAGACACGATCATTTGGGAAGTTACAATGGATCTATTCTATTCAATCCTCTTGTGGGGATAGGTTATTACACCAGTAGTGTGGGACTTCCCAGAACAGATTTTCCTTCTAGTGCTAATTTGTTTTTCTCTGGAGCAATATGCAGAGGCACTAATTATGATGGTTCATCATGAATATTTTCTTGGTAGAATTTTTTTTAACCTATGCAGCAGCTGCAAAATTGGAAAATATATGCATTAAAGCAATTAAATTAAAAAAAAAACACATAAAAGGCATAACATACCAGTAATGTGTGTGTGATAGAAGAGTTTGTTATAGAAAATAAATATGCATTAAAATTAGTTGCAAGATAGAAATTGTGATTTTAAAAACTATATGCCCTGAAAATTTTCTAGCACTATTATAAAGACTTCTTAATAAAGGCTTATCAATGAAATTAGAGAGACTAGAGTCATTTTAAGGTCAATCAAATGAGATTGTGACAGATTCTATGATTCTCTGACGAAATATGACACAAGGAAAAATTTTATATGTAGATATCTCTATTGCTTTACAGTACCTTTATTGATGTATATTTATTGATAAAATCTGTTAATCTAAACAGACATCATGTCATTCTGAACCATAATTATTAACATTTACTAGAGACATTAGATATATCTCTCCCCACACCAGCAATTATCACCCATGAAGACTGATTGGATAGAATTAGAACCCAAGGGTGAAAGCAACAACCTTAGATTTTAGCTTAAAAACAGTGTTTCAGGACTAGCTGCCTTTGAAGGTAAACAGTTCCTCTAATAAAAATAGCCAAAGTTTGAATGAGCATTTGGAAGAATGATATTGAAATGAAGATAAATGGTAGGTCTAGATAAACTTTAAGCTTTTTCAAATGCCAGGGTTCATATTTTTAAGCAAGGTACATTAAATTTTTATGGTACTAGACTTGTAACACCTTCTCTGTAACACTCTTTTGTTATACCCACCCCGTATATAATTCTAGCCTAGCACTAGAAAATGCATTTAAATACATGCCAAATGAATACCACATTACCTGTAATGCTCCATTTTTTAGTTTTGCAACTTTTTATTTTCATCTTATCAAATGAGAATAACATAATAGTCAATGTGATCAATTATTTAATTGAGCATTTACTTTACTTTCATCGATCGCATATTTTACACATTGATTATATATCGTTATAATTATAATATTGATTGTGATATAGAATATTATAAAACAACTTAGAATCATTGATATTTGAATAGTTATTATACAATAATAATATGTACTCTATGCACAGTTAGCTTGCTTTTATCTATTAATTTTTTTGTGGGAAGTAATTGAAAGTTTTAAATTCTCACAGATGTCTCAGTTGGCAATTCAAGTCACATTAATAAATATCAAAGAGTTAATAATATACAGTTAACCCTTAAATAACGTGAGGGTTAAAGGCATAGTCGAAAACCCATGTATAGTTTTTCACTTCCCAAAAACTTAACTACGAAAAGCCTACTGTAGACTGGAAGTCTTAGTGATGATAAAAACAGTTTGTTATATGTACTATATACTTATTCTTACAATAAAGTAAGCTGAAGAAAAGAAAATGTTAATTATTGGAGAAAATATATTTATAGTATTTATTGAAAAATGATCATGGATATCCTCATAGAAACAAAGAAAGTGGGTGTCATTATTTTAATAATGGAAGGAAAAACAAAAACAAGGCTCAAAAACTAATTAAACTTGATGCAACAGAAATGAAAACATTTTGATGCAACTTATTAAAGTTGTGTGTTAAGTGCATCTGTGCAGTTCAACTGTATATGTTATAAAAATAAAATGTACGATTATAATTTTATGCATATTATTAAAAACAGTAAATATATCCAGCGTGTTATAAAATTATAACTCATTATTATACAACTGCAAAAAGAAGTTTGGCTTTAATTTTATCCTAAGGAATATTTCGGATTGCAACAGTTCGGATTGCCAAGACAAAATGCATAACACATTTCCGAAAACAAAAATTATTTTGTGTCATATAATTGAATACATGAAGTGCTAATCAGTTTTCAAACTAGGTTAATGGACAAATGAGAATACTAGTTGTTTTAAACGTTTTTTTTATCTTTTTTAAAATTTGAAAATTAAGTTAAACTATTTTTTCAAATAATCAGAAACAACTATAAATATGTTAGTACATGAGAACATTCTTGATGCAAATAAAAGGCTACAAGTTATCACAATTTTGTGTGGTCTTAGGTGAGAGCTTCTGGGGAACATCAAGTTGTAAGTCATGAATATCCTCATAGAAACAAAGAAAGGGGGTGTCATTTTTTTTAATGGAAGGAAAAAAAAACAAGGCTCAAAAATTAATTAAATTTGATGTAATAGAAATGAAAGCATTTCGATGCAACTTATTAAAGGAAAAATACTGTGAAATTAACAGTAATCAAAAGCTAATTAAGGTTGATGCAATAGGAACAGTCAAAGAATGTTTGCTAACATTTATTGAACTAAAAAAACTTGATTGTCAGAAAAAGGACACATGTGGAATAAAATTTAAGTAATTATAGAAAAAAGATTAAAATATAGAATGCACTAATCTATACAAATAGAAATTTGAAATACACAATTCCTAGCGGAACTTGATTTTAGTTAATGAATATCTCTATGAGTAAGAGATGGTAAGAAATAACCTATCTTTTATTGCCCCTTTTTTACTACCCATAATTACTTATAACTCTCAAATGATAATGATAAAATAGCTCTTTTTTTTATTAGATGAACTATTTCATAAAATCTATAAAGATTACACAGCCACTTAATCTAAGAGATAATAACTAAATTCAGCATTTTTCCTGAATAAGTAACATAAGGAAAATAGAATTTTGATGTTTTTCTTTACATTGTAAAATTACTGATCCAGACTTCCTCATTTGCGATTTTGAAATATGATTGTTTTTACTTTTTCAGACTCACTTTCTTTCAACGTGGTTAATGTAAATCAAATAGAAGCTGAATTTTGTACATGAGGTAAGTATACAAATTGGAGCATGTATTCATTGCACTCCATAACATAGGTGGCAGAATAGCTAGTGTAAAGAATAGTCCCAAGGTTAAATCAGAAAAAGGGAAAAGAATAACTAATAACTACCTGTTCTTATTGTTTATTGTTTATTATTAGCTCTCTTTCATAAAACCTGAGTGTAGCAGAGAAAAATAAATAGCCCATTAGAATAATTATTATAACTATTACAAAAAGGACAAAGGTATATAAAAATAGTAATTTTTATATAATGCAGTCTAATCATTAACCGAATCTAGAGAAAATAGTACTATTTTAATAACTAAAAAGAGAACTGATACAGCCAATCAGCCTAAATAAATAAATAAATGCAAGCATTTTTTTTTTTTTTTAAATCCTCCTAGGCATTATACTACACAATGCATTATAGTCACCAGGTGAGCAGCAATGCTAATTAGGATTCTACAATCTTGGGTGTTAAATTTGCTTCCGGAAAGAACAGCTGTGAAGAGTAGACATGTGGCACTAGACTACAGCTCTTAAACTTTCATATACATATGTTCAAGAGAGTAGCTTGACAAAATGCATGTTCTGGAGACTGCCTCCAGACATTCTGAATCATTAGATCAGGGGAAGTCAAATGCATCTGAAATTTTACCAAGTAACCCCAGTGGATTCGCTATAAGGGCTTTTCATTTACATTTTGAGCTGTGGGTTATAAATCTCTTAAAGATAATGCCTGTTTATTTATCTTTGTACCATCCAAGTCACCTTCATAACTTCATTCCTATTCTATTATTGTAAGTAGACAAAAAGCATATATTTTTTAAATCTGTGGCATTTTATAGATTGTACAAATATAAAAAAAAAATATTGCACAGAGACAATAAGAAGTAATTTAGTTAAATACCTGGTGATTTTCAATCTTGGCTGCACATCGAACTCACCAGAGGGATCTTTAAAATACTACCGCTGGAGATAGAATCCAAACCAATTGAATCAGAGTCTCAGAGGGTGGGCCCTGTACATCTGTATTTTTTAAATATCCCCCAGGTGATACTGAGGCATAGCAGAAATTGAGAGTCATTGGCAATTGGGTAGTTAGAGCAATTTATCAATAATAATGTTTCTAATAAGAAAATTTTAAATTTCTGATAAACTTAATTACTGTAGGCTCTGGTTAACCTAGCACTTTGTCCTTCTCTATGCTATACTATGATGAGAAAGCTTTGATTTATATCTTTCTTTCCAATTTTCACTCAATTGCCATTTTAAATCCCTATATTTATTTCTCTCTTCTCCAGAGAAAATCTAGTTTCTGTTTGGACCTTAATTAGAATATCAGCCTTCACAATGGTTGCCCTATTCTGGAATTAGATACCTATCCTGGACACACGTTCAGCTTTCAGTGACCATATCTATACTGTGAGCACTCATCCTAACCCAACCATAACTTAGCAGTCCAGAGTGCAGTATTTTGGTGACTGAATACAATAGAATCATATCTCTTTCTTCAAAACTTTCATAAAGCAAAAATGGAAAATAAAAGTCCCTCTTTGTTCTTAAAAGCCAAATAATATGAGCATCATAAATTGTGGTGGATCATTTTTTTTTTTTTCTAATAGTCAACAAGCCAGTCACTATTTGGAGAGCTGAAGATAATAAGCGGAAATCAATGATATAAGAAAGAGAGAGCAGGTGGCATTAAGTCCAAGACTGCAGCTGGTTCTGAGACCTAACTTTATCCTGATACTTCTTGCAGTTGAATTACAAATATACTCTTATTTTGTGAACCTGTATCAATTTTGGTTTTCATTGCTTGTACTCAAAGCAATCTTGGTCTAAGTGATCTCCCTATAAATCAACATTTCATGATCACATTGCTTTCCTCTAAAGGTCTTCCAAAGGAAAATCATACAATATCACTGGATTCTTCTCTACCTTTAATCACTCCCTACTCTGCATACTTCATTGGGATGAATAACACCTTCATTTGACCAACTGGCTTTTTAGAGGTAGCATTCTGTTATTACTTTAATAGCTTTCAAATTTCAAAACAAAAACAAAATATATATTATTAAATTAAATTCTTTTTATTTACAGAACATAATATAGCCAGAGCACCTCAAATAAAAATTTTCTAGAAAATAATTGTCAAAATTATTTTTGAATGCTTAATATGTGCCAGGAAGTAGTCTCTATATATTCTCAATTTACAAACTAATTTAATCTTCACAATTCATGCTTGGCTTAAAGCTCTGCTGCCATGGTTTGTATTAATGATCCACTGTTTCCAACTTGAAATTGGTCATGAATTTTGAACAAAGGGTCAAACACTTTTTTTTTTTTAATTTTCCACTGAGAACCACAGATTAAATAGTTTTTCTTGAGTCTCGAGATAATTTTGACCTCTGTCTCCTTTTAAAGATGAAGAAACTTCAATTCTTTTGTTTAAATTCATATAGCTATACTAAATAATATGATGATATTCCCACATTAACCATTTTTATTATATAGTTAAGGTGTGCCACATACTGCTCTCAAACATAAAGAATAATTTCCACATTTTAAAGCAACAAATTAATCCTGACCTCCATTATTCACTCTTGAAGATGGAGCCTGATCTTCTAGACCTTGATCTGTGACTCTAAAAATTTCTAATTATTGTTAGTCGTTAGCAGAAGGTTGAAAGAACCAGAACCTAAAGCCCTGTGTGACTACAGTAACTTCTTTTCTTCCATTGGAATAAGTTATTATCTGTATGAGTAGCAAATGATCATTTTTACAATCATGGCTTCTAGACTTTTTCAGCTCACTGCACTAAGAAAAAATGCACTTCACCAGCAAGTGACTACACTCTTTAAAGGGAGTTTTCTCTTTTTCCCTGGAAAGGTCTTTAAATAAGTGATGATAAAAAGTCACATGCTATCAATGAGCTTCAATCCCTTCATTATAAGTCAATAACATCGTTATTATTCTACTTGGCATCTTAAAATTAAAACTCTTTTTTAAAACTGACAATTCATAGTCAATTATGACATTTAAAATGTCAGTCTATATTAGAATAGTAAGGAAATACTTTCTTCATTGAGGATTTTTAAACGTAATGCTTTATAGCCAGGATTTAACTAGAAATAAAGACCCAATCAAAGGAAAAATTCTCTAGAGAGAACATGATATAGTAGAATCTGTATGAACTGTGTCTGTCTTTTCTAAGCAAGTGATCTGTCTATCCATTTATCTATCTATCATCTATCTATCTATCTATCTATCTATCTATCTATCTATCTATCTATCTATCTATCTATCTGTGTGTGTGTGTGTGTATATATACATACATATTTCACTTTCTCCAGCTACAAATAAGGTCTCTAAGATTCCCTTTTGGAATCAAATAGCAAGTTCATTTATTAAGAAAGTAATAAAAGACAAAATAAAATACATAAGGTTCTTTAGGGGGAAAAAATCAATAATCACAATAAACAAAAAACATTAAAATTCTCTAAAATACACTTGATTTACAGGGGAATCAAAATTTATTCAGAATTTAACCTATGAGTTTTTGTAGCTCTGCTTCACCTGTAGGTTCACAATTTTTTTTAGACAGCCTCTTGAAGTTTCCAAAATGAAAAACGTCCCTGTGAGCTCAACTTCCAGGTGATCTTTGATTATTTCCCTATAGCTCAGAGTAAACTGTGATTAACAGGATAAGGCCAACAAGTCAGAAAGAAATGTACAGAAACTCTTCTCATAGTTACCTCTCATACATTTCAAATTTTAAAGTGTAGCTTTTTAAAAGCTATCAAAAGATGCCTATCAAAACATTAAGCACAAGTATGTGATGAAAAAGAAAAGGCAACTCCAGCAAAACTACAAGGCTATGGGCAAAGTAGTTTTTTCTTTCTTCTTTCTTTCTTTCTTTCTTTCTTTCTTTCTTTCTTTCTTTCTTTCTTTCTTTCTTTCTTTCTTTCTTTCTTGCATCTTGCAGTTTTGATGTTCTTCAAGAAGTTAAATATGTCTTTAATTTTAATCATCTTAGTGTGATTAAGAGGCTATCACACCCACAGTTTCAATATTTACACGCATTCAAGTCATGTGCAAGCGCACTCTCACACATGTACTGTATGAGTATTCAATAAGTTCATCTTAATTTCTTGGTTAATATAGTTAGATTATATATTAATCTATATATAGTGTCAGTTATCAGTTCTGTAACCATTAGCAACTTATTTAATTTCTCTGGGCCTCTGTATCCTCAAGTCGAGGAAATTAAATAAGATGTCACTTGTGAATACTCAACACTGTGTATGATATATAACAATTGCCTGGACAATAATTCCATTACTATATACCTAGAGTCATCCTTCTTTTCCCCTAAGAGAATGGGGAGGACTGAATAAGAATTATTTAACCCTGCAAATGAAGCCACTATTGTAAGTATTCTGCTCCCTGTGTGTCATCATGTCCTATGCCTTAGGGGATGTAACTGCAAGCCAAACTCAGAACATAGATCATAGGACTGCAGAAAGAGTAAGTATTGATGAGTAAAAATGTATTATCATTCCTAGAAAAAATAGTTGCTCAACACAGAGTGGATCAAAAGATTTTAATGTATTAAAATAATACAAACCCACAATATGAAATGCAATTAAAAAGTAGAAAGTGTATTTTTCTGTTTATATTCCCAAACCCATCTGGCTAGTTGATGATTTTGAACTTGTATATATTTTGGCTGTGCTATTGACAGTTTTCTTAATTCAATATTATTAAAAACTCTAATCAATTAAAAGCCCCATAACAATATTCTAGTTGCATATAGGATGATATTTGTGTTTAGCTTGTTTTTGTAGATTTACAATTCTTAATGACAGATAGCATGAAAATTATGAACATTGCAAGACTTGAGTATATAATAAAATTTGCTCTAATTTTAAACAAAGTCAAATGAAAAAGTGTAAGTAAATATCAGATCCATAATATTTTTGGGTTTTGCTTTAAGGAATCTTTGACAATCATAGCAATTCTATTTGTGGACTTTTGTTTCCTTAATAAAATGTAGATTTTACAGATGGTTGGTACATGAGTACTATAAAAGTTCCCAGTAGAAATATATAGAGATTTTTTTTTATATATAGCTAAATATATTGGGGAGAAATATAGCACAGAAACATTCACTATTCTTTCTAAACACATATATTAAGCTTCAGGAAGGTTTTCCTTGTGAACATTTCAAATGAACTTCTGATCAATTATTGCTTTAGTAGCCTCTGGTTTGACTCCTACATAATAAAACATGGGATTTCTAAATTTCCAAATTTCAAAAACAGTTTGAAAATAATTAAGCTTTCTATAAATAAAATAACTTCTCCATTGCCTAATTTATCACCTGAATTTTTAAAGAAAATTTTATTATTTCTTTGTCAAATCTTTTGATATTATAGAAAAGATAGTATTTCTATAGCTCTACACAGCTCACCATACAATACAGTACTACATGCACCTGAAGAAGTAATAAAAATGCATATTTTATAAAATGTACTGGAAATGAAATGTACTAGGATTTAGACAGCCATTATAATTTTCTACTGAGTTACCACCCACTATAACATTTGTAAGAGATTGCAATTTCCACAAGCACTGTTGGAGGGCTATCAAGTTTTTATGGTCATATATTTTCATATTATGTTGTCCAAAAATGATTATTCATTTACTTAAATGTTCAATTTTATTCAATAAAATGAATGATCTCAATGAAACCTACTGTGATTTTCTTAATACTCTAGCTTTAAGGTCATTGAAAGAGGCGGTATTAATGCTGCTTTTCAGCATCCTTGATGCAATTTCTAGTCTACTTATGTGACCTCCCATTTGGGGGTCAATTTGAGTAACTTAGTGAAATTAGAATTTTCAGCATAATCTTTGGACCACAAAGAATTCAATACATTTATCTTACAATCAGAATATAACAATGCTATCTCAATTCTAACGTTCACTTGATATGTAATTTCAGTGATACTGCTTCAAAAATGTTTGCTAATTTTCAAGTAGAGGCCCAATTCTCCAAATGAGTTAAACAGTTCTCTCTGCTTAACAAAAACAAAACTTTTAATATACATTCTGAGGTGAGTTAATAGTCTTTTTCATTAGGATAAAGGAGTGCACACTGAGAATATCTTTCTGCCATCTGAGTAATCAATGAGCCACTATGGCTGTAAATCTTTCAGAAATTCCCTATGGTTAAATTCAGAGAAAAGTGTTTATTCTTATCTGCCCCCTTCCTTCATTCCCCACTATCATTTAGTAACTGTAGGGAAAATCTTTTCATCTGGCAATTAAGAGAAAGAGAAAACATTTCACACTTTTTCTTCACAAATTCAGCTATTAAAATAATCCCTGTTATATGCATTTATGCTAATCATGAAAGAATAAGTGACACAAAATATTGTTTTGGGAAAAAAAAACTATAAAAATCCTACAATCAGGAAAACCAGTTATTTCATTATTGTTATTTTAATGATTGAAATGTGAACATATTTTTCATTTATTTTAAAAGAACTATAGTGCAAAGTAATGATTAAGTCTAAGTGCATTTGTTCATTAAACAGTACAGTGGGCAGTTTCATACAAAAAGTAAAGAGTTAGGCTTGCCAATAATTATACATACGCTACGATTAACTCATTGGTACTATAAAGTGGTCCAAAGAAAATGATTGATAATGTACTTGAGAAATTTATAATTAATGAGTCATATCAGAATGAGTTTTTTTTTAATTATGTTGAATTTCTGTGAAAGTATGAAATGATACAAAAAGTCAGTAATTATATGGTCTTGATATAGTTACAAAACTAATCTCTTAGCTATATTATTTTACTTCAAAGATATATTACTGGAATTGTGAAAAATAGTAATTATTAATTAAAATAGTAATACTCTAAACCATTTTTGAATATAAAATATATTTTTGTCAGTTAAAGAAAAAGCATCTAAAAAGTATTATAGGATGACAGTAAACTTTAATACCTAACCTATACTTCAAAGTATCTGCATGCAGTGACTTTAAAAAAGATAAAGTTTATTTAGAAAATCTTCACAAAATATCAATTATGAATCCTACAAATAGTCCTTTTTATTATGTGAATAATTTTGTTACTCATTGTGATTATGTCTGATTTTATCGTTTTCTCCGTTGCGCTCTATATAGCACAAGCAACTGAACATTACGAGATGTATGTCCCTGATGCCTCTGTCCTCTGGCTTACAATTAGGTTGAGCCAAAGGCCATGGCAGGATCCTATGAGGTAGGGGAAGGGCAAGGGAGGGTGTTTCTGTTGGCTGTGGTAGCGGCTGCATGTTCTGGTTACAGCTTAGTTCACACGTCATTTCAGACTTAGAGATAGTAATAGCTTCTCAAATTGTTGGACCCCAAGTTGCTAGTCTTTTGTCAGTTCCCTTAAGCACTCTCACACCTGTGTAATAGTACCTTCTTGAAACTCTCTTAACCTGAAACTTTTGATGGGGCCCTGTGTTACTCTTGTGATCTAACTACATATTCTCATGGTAATTTTGCTTTAAATGGTTATCAGTTTTATATTGTTCTTAAATAATCAAACCAAGTATACCTCATTTTATATTCTACATGCATTCATACATGCAAATTATCATTTTCAATACAAATTACTCTTTCTTTTGAAAGTTTTCAAAAACATTCATTACTCTCTCTATTTTCATCAATTTAACCCTTTCTCCTCATATTCATTTCCTCCTAAAGTACCCATTTCTGCTTAGGCCATCATATTCACAGATGTTTGAGACCTGAGTTATCATTGATTATCATTGACTCTTACCCACGCCTCCTTCTAAATAATGCATTCGGCCAGTTTATTGCCAATATAAATTCGAAGTTCTCAGTGTTTCTCACAGTTGTCTTTTCTTTTCCTTTTCCACTGAGCCCTTACTGTTTCCTTTGCCACTGAGCCCTTACTGTTTCTCAATTGAATTACTTGGCCTTGATCTATATACGAGAGATTGTCCTCCACTCAGCAAGTGAATACCCAAGTGCAGAGGGGACATTTGAGGGATGTCCCTTCATATGGTCTTTCCTTAGATGGTCTTGCTTCTCATATTCAGGGATGATTTTAGTCACTTTCAAACAATTTAAATTTTACAGTTATTTTTTACCTTTGGTGTATTATTTAGATCTAACCAAAGAATTAAATGAGATCCCACCCTGCTTGCTTTCATTCTTAGTTCCCAGCCCCACTTGTAGCTCTAATTCCCTAGCTTGATCCTCTCAATGCATAAGACAGTCATGCCGTCATCTTTCAATCACCATTCACAGCTTAACTTGTGTACTGTTCATTCACCTTAAAATTTATTGGAAAGACTCTATGTTTGTTATCTCCCCCACATAAATTGGCTCTGGCCTTTCCATTCTTTGCTCTCATTTATTCCCCATGAGAGGGCACCATGGGGAATGGTGTTAGATTGCCTAGGATTATATTCTTGTACCATAGCCCACGTTTCAAACTTAAGCAAGTTATTGAACTTGTCTCTGCTTTAGAATCCTTACATGTAAAATACACATGACAATTTATCCATTGTTAGTACTATATGAGTTCATGTTTTTCAAGCTCTCGCCACTAAAATGGACGTTCCACTATTTCTCAAGTATGTTATCTGTGGAAAAAAATATGCCAGGATAAAAATATAAAAGCAAAATGCATAGGAAACTTTCAGCACTGTCTTAAATTGCAGCAACTTGCTCTGCCGTCTTTTCAATCTCATCTCAAAATCTGTCTCCTGTTTTGAGTTTTCTCTGATCGCACTAATTTGTTATATTTTTTCTGCCTATACTCTCTGACCGTTCTCTATCAATGTATTAGTTTTTATTATAGGAGATGTTTACGTTATAATTTTATAGCTCTATCATTATATAGAAATGTGTAGATATATATGTATAGATAGATACATTTCTCTACAGGAATTTTCAATTCAAATATGATGTTTTATTTATCCCTTTCTGCAACTACAGATTTGCTTAAAATGGAGTATAATTATACAAGGCAATTTAATAGATCTTTTAAATCAAATGCCTACTATTTGACAGGCACTTTTCCAAGTTATTATTGCTAATCTTAACCACACCTCTGCAAAGTAGGCATTATCGCCACTTCATATATAACAGTGTTTCTCGAAGTGCCAGTTATAAACTGCTTATTACCTACATGCAAAGAGATGACTATAGAAATTGAGAGTAAATGCTTAAAAACTTTTATAGCAATTTGCCATTGCCACACTTCTAAGTATATGATCTGTGTCATCAAATTTGGTTTGTGGCTTAAGTTTTTAATAGAAATAGATTGACAAGCTACAATGGCATTGAAATATGTTGGAGTACTTTGATGAAAGAATTAATGCAGAGAATAAACCAATGTACTGCTTCCTTCATCAAGAAAGTCTTGTTACATAATAAAAATATCAGCCAAATATCTGGATCCTTAGCGATATAGTAAAAATTGTGAATTTTGTTAAAACTTAAATGCAAAATTATTCTCTTTTACATATAATATAGAAGTTGATTATAAACAACTGCATACTGAGGTACAAAGGTTACAAATGTAAAAACTTCTGTTGAAATATTTGAACAAGAAAGCTCTTGTTTCTACAAGAAACCAGCCCATTCCCATGTTTTAAATCTGTGAGCTAGAGAGACAACGTCTTTATTTGTCTGATATATTTTGTGTTGTTAATGATCATAACATTTCTTGCAAAGAAGGAAGACAATATATTTTGCAATGGCAGGTAAGAGCAAAAGGTAAGACAAAAGTTAAAAGCTTGAAAAAATAATTTCTAATATTATTTATGGTATGATCCATAATAATACAATTATCAGTAAAATATGTGATGATGTTGACATTGTGAATTTGTAAAAAGTTATCTTAGACCATCTTCCATTACTGATAGGACATTTTGAATGATGTATTCCATCAAAAAGTTCCATATTTGGAAATCTATGGATCCTGAATCAATTTCTTTCTTCAGAAAAACAATGTATTTAACTTTAACTTTATAGGATCAATCCCAGAACAAGCTACTAATAAAGGATTGAAGCTGAATTTTGAAATTGCAGCAAAATGTCTTATTTGGATAAAAGTTAAAAATGAATATCTTAAGATTGATAAAATGGATTCAAAAATCTCCTCTCTATTTCCATCAACATATTTCTCTGAGATTCATTTCTCTACTATGATAGTTACTAATATAAAACATGGAAACAGTTTAGATTATACATTATTTCCTTCAAGAAATGTTATAGTCAATCCAAGGAGATTAGATAAATTAACAAGTAGAAAGCAAGCACATGTGTCACATTAAAATTTAAATAATTGTCATACATTCAAAGTGTACATATAGATTTTTAATATGAACAATTACTATTTCTTTGATAACTTTTGTTAGTTCTGATTGCAGAGTAACAAAAAAGTAAGTATAATAACCATAATAATAATTATCTATATTATTCCCAATACAATCATACTCAATAGACATAAAATTTTATAATTCTTTTCTTTTTTATATACTATGTATACAGAACCTAATAATAAAAAGTTGGAACTTTCATTTTGTATGTTTATTATTTCTTTTTCTAATAGTTCATTTTCACCATACTTTGTAAAAGTATCACTTGTTCTTGATTTAGGAAAAAAAATAAGATCTTTGCTACAGGTGATTTGAGAAATACTGATAAATCTCCGTGAATGGGATTTGTTTGTGTGTTGTGGTCACTAATCCAGTTTACACTTAGAACTTTGTGCAGAAAATGGTTGTTGCATAGAGGAAGTATAACCAGAACTGTAACCATACACTACCGCTTTTTTTCTCTGATTACCATCGGGAATAAAACCTGTCCTAAGAGGAATTTTAAAGTTAAGCTTAACTGTATTAGTGTTAATATTAATCTCTCATGGGATGTTCAAAATAATTATAATAAGTTTAACTAGATTATGTAGGCAGGCCTTGACAACTAGAAAGCAAATGTACCTTGAAATTCTTTCTCCAACTGGAGGAACTGAACACCATGTCTCACTGCAGGTTCAAGCATTTCATGATAAATTATTGTCCCACAAGTCCATTATGGGCAGATCAACAAAACTTCCATAGAAACGGAAATGAGGAAGTGACATTGGGGATTGTAACTGTGATTGTTGTGGTTTTATTGTAGTCTTATGATTTTAATCATTTTTATTCTTTTTCTTTTTTTGTCCTTACAATCTCACTCTCATATTTTAGGTACATAAAAATGCCTTGTTAACTAATGTGTAACTTGTAAATAAGCAACTTGCTTGATTGAGAATTCTAGGAAAAATCTTCAAAGGGAGATCACTTAGTTCCCAGACCATTTGGTGCCAGTAGATTAACAGCCAAATCCTCCTCAGACCTTCACTTAACCAGCTCCAGTTTGCTTATCAGAGCAGACTGTGAAGTAGAGTTCACCTTGCTAACTCTTGCCTAAAAAGAGAAGTTCCCCACCCTCTCCTTGTTAATTCCTTTGTTGCACTTGCCTCCCCTCCAGTCAGCCTGAGAAACAAGACAAGGCTGAGAAGATAAGATAGATACCTTGGCCACTCCCACCCCTGCAGGATGCACCCCTCTCCTTCGGGCTTTGGAGTTTTCTCTGATCCCTTACCCAGGCTTCTCCCTATAACAACCAGATGGCCTTTGTGACAGCAGCCTGCCATCTTCTCAGGGTACCTGCTCTTGAATAAACCAGCTATCCTTCTACTAAACTCTTGTCTCCCAAGTTATTGGCTTATGAATTACTGGCTTGTGGGTAGCAAGCAGCCAGACCTCAGTTTGGTGATAGAAGGACCTAAATGGTAGCAAGAAGATAAAACTGGTTCCAATACAAAGTGTATTGTGTACACCCTAACTCCCTTGCACGCAGCAAAACAAACAGCTTCCCTTTTTTCTACTTTCTGGATTTGGCTAAAGGAAGACTAGAATTTCTACAGAGTTTTGATTTGTTTATGGTTGTTCCTGTTCTCACTTTGTCTTCTTCAGTAATAGAAAGGAACTTAAATTGACATAAGAATAAAGAGTGGATGGCTCAGTTCTATAAACTGAAGGTGTTCTTAGATGCTTTCATGGATGCCCAGGGCAGATGTGAGGGTCTCCTGCCACTCCCATGGCACTCTGGTAGGGGCCACTTCCTAGCAGGGTAACTGAAATCTGAACTTCCTTTCCCTCACCTTGCTGTCTCTCTGGAAAGAGGAAAAAGTGTTCCTATCTGGTTATACAGGATTTTGAAGGTGAGCAAGACAGGAAAAGGCACATTTGAGAGAGAGAACCTCATCTAACACACTTGTAAACGCGAAGAAACATGCATGCAGAGAACCACAATAGCATTGATTTATTTTTTAAATATGTATGATAAGGTACATAAACATGAGAGAAAAGAAAAAGTCAGAATGCTTGCAACTTATAAATTACAGGGCAAATATTAACCCATTTCCAGTTCTATCACTACATGCTTTTCAGAATTACTCTGTAGGTCAAATGTCACAATATATAGAAAGCTGTTTTATAAACTTGAAAAACAAAGGTAAGGAGTATTCAAATTTATAATTCAAAAGTGTTTTCCGCCTCATCTTCTTAATCTGTCATTAGGAGTGGATTCCAGGGTTCATTCCTTAAACCATTTTTCTCTAGATCCTCTTGGTAATACTATCCAGTCTAGTGACACATGCCTACCCTGTGTTTAAGATCTTCTACTTGAATCAGCCCCTTGATTCCAAACTTATACCCAATTGCCTCTTATATAACCCCCTCTTGTATGTTTAATAAACTCAAATGTAGCAAGGCCGAATCTGAACCTTCCCCAAAATAGTCACAGCCCCCAACATCTACGATTTTGCTCATCTCCTTTTCAAGTCTAGTATTTCAGGTACTCAGATCAAAAGGCTTGACGTCCCATATGACTCTTCTTTTGCTCTTCTCCCCGACATTCTTGCCATCAGATGGTCAGTATACTTTCAAAATATTCAGGAAATTCTACTTATACTCATCACTTTCACTGATCCAAACTGGCTTCATCTTTTTTGCCTGGATTATTGTAGTAGCTTGATAACTCGTCTGTCACTTCTGATCCTCTCCTCACTCTTTGTAGTCTGTTCTCCTCATAATAGCCAGAATGATACTGTTAAAATGTTCATAAGATAACCTCATTCTTCTGCTCAACACCCTCCAATGGTTTGTTTTTCACCTTAAAGAAAAAGCCAAATCCTTCCATGACCGATAAGATCCCATCTACTCACACTCCCCACAGCCTTACCTTTGTGTCCGTACCTCGTCTCTTCTCCCCATTCTCTCTGACCTGCACACATTCATTGAGTTATTCTTCAAACATACTGAGAACTTTCACTTCAGGCTGCTCTTCTGTTTGGCTCACTATCCCCATAGATTTTCCCACTTCTAGCTCTTTATCCTTTTTTGTGACTTTGCTTTATTGTCATTTTATTAATAAGGGATTCCCTCAGACCTTATTTAAAATGGCACTTTACTCTCTTTCCTTAAATGTTTTTCTTCACAGAATTCATCACCATTAGACAAACTGTACATTTACTTATTTATTTTACTTTTGGCAAGTTTCTTCCCACTTGAGTACAAGTTGCATTAGGGCAGAATTTTTATCCTCTGCCATATCCAAAGTGCCTAGAACAACTATGGCAAAAAGAAGATCAGTAAATGTTATTGAATGAATGAATGAATCAATTACTCTAAGGTTCATGTAGTATCAAACTGTATAGATATAGTAAATGAAACATCTACTAATTATTTTGAATCTATAATCTTAGAATTTCTTATAATTATATAATAATTATAATTAATTTCCTTTGTCACACCTTCTCTGACATAGATAGTAGATTAATAATATAAATAATCATATTGATAATATAACCAATCATATGGCTACTCATAATTAGATTACTTTGCTCCTGGTTTGAAAACTAGAAATTAATTTTTGGCTCCCTAACCACAACAGCAAGGCCAGTCATCTCTTGTTTGAATGCCTTTCAAATGTATTCTTTCTATTTCTTACCTTTTTTTTTTTTTTGGTTCAGGGTTCAGGTCATCATAACATCACACCAGAGCTGTTAAATATTTTTATCTCCCTTTCACCTCTCTATACTCAAAGCCTCCTTCTCATAGCTGTTCAAATACAAAACTTTTTTTTTCTTTTATTCTTCCAATTTTAAAAGAATTTATACAGTAGCTGATACGCTAAGGCAGGGAATAAAAGTAGAGCTATGGCTATTGAAAGGCAGAAGCACAATTATTTATAGACAATGTAGAGCAGTATAATGAGAAACCCTAAAAGAAGTTCAAAACACTATTAGAACTAGTAAAAGAGGATTTAAGTGAGGAGGTAATAAATAAAAAAGAAATGTACATTTTGACTAGCTAGACATCTAGGCAATATATAGAAGGGAGCAAAGAAATCAGTTAAAGTAGCTCCCCGTATAAAAAACACTAGGACTGATTTTTATTCTGGCTCTTTGCCACTCTGTTGCAAAGATTCGGTGGCAGCCCTGCAGATGGGAGAATCTCAACACTTCTTTATGAAAATCTCACACCACAAGAGCTCACACTTAATGTTTCCTCCTCTTAACTTAGGTACCTTCTCCCAAAGCCTTTAGAATACCAAATCAGCCTCCAAATTAGAAACCCTAATTGCATTTCACCTTCAACACAATTATAGCACCTAGGAAGCAGCAGGGCTAAATATTAGCATTTAAATACAGGGTCTCTCTCTACTTTATGTTCTATTAACTAAAAGCCTCATATCACGCATTTACCCATACACAGCCACTTTCAGTCAAAGAGGGTATTTAAAATCTCAACTTCCTGTTAGATAGAAACTAAGATTTCATAGCAGACTTTTGTTTTGCTTTTTATTCTGTTTGATATTACAATATTAGTTTTCAACATATTCAAAATCTCAAAACAAACTCTAAGAGTTTCAGCCTGCATACCTGAACATGGCAGCAGGTGGCCTTTCACAAATCATTGGCCTCAAGAGGCCTATAGGCTGAACAGAGATTGGTTATGTAATCAATCAAGGTCTGTTCAAGACCACACACAAATCCATGGTGGAACTTGAATTCAATTGCAGTTCCTCTGACTATCAAGCCTATAAACTTCAACCAATCAATTCCTCTATAACGTTTGCAAAAGTTCATGAGGTAGGTTTTTAAGTTACAAAGAAATAAGTGACTAATAACAATTATTATCTCTGTAGGAGAACACAGTTGCCAGTCTCAGGAAGATATTTATATCACAATTCACTCTATAGAAAATAGCCCATTCAATCCCACTGCATGCAATTTTCAACATTAGACACAGTTGGGCTATATGTATTTGAAGGGGCTTTGAAAGTCCAAAACCAATATGTTATGTCTAGATTCACATTTCTCCCATTCTTCCTATACTATTATCATTCTTTCTCAAATATAAATGTGAATGTTACAGAGCATGCAGACAGACCAATCACTGGTATTTCCCCTCCCCATTTGCCATTTGTACTTGAGTCCACTTACTAAGCTCAATATAAATAGATGTAAAACCAAGAAACTTAATTCTTATAAACACCCACACTTTGGTGCTAAAATAATGCTGCCTCCCTACATTTCACCAGAGCTACAAAATGCTCATTTACTACTGTTTCCAAAGATCACTTACGGGAGCCTGTTGGGACTGAAAAAATAATAATAATAAGTTAAAGAAAGGATACCTATACTAATTTATAACTTCACAAACAATATAAAATAATACATTAAACTATTTATCAGGAAATGGTATTTCTAAACTATATTATGTTGTTCGAATGGCAGACAATTGTTCCTTAAAGAGGCATGGGAGAGGAAAAACATTCAGTATTTATAAATATAAGAAACAACCAAAATAATTTAAGAAAACAAAGTAAACAAATTGAAAATTAGAGCATATTTATTAATATTTTAACTATAATGGATTCAGAATCTAAAAGCTTTTTAATTTGTATGGCCATTAATAAATGACTGCATATTTTTATTTCTACTTTTTGGTACTTGGACCAATATTTTCAAACTTACTTATAAAAAATACTTCCTGAGATTAAAAAGAAGCTGTACTTCTTAGAGGCATTCGAGTAATAATATTTGGAATAGAAGTTGCTTACTCATTTTTTTAATTCATGCTAAAGCTATTTTCATTAAAAAAAAAAAAAGGATTCTGTCAAGAGATAAGCATGTTCTGCATAGATGTGCACACTGAACCTATTAGATGAGACCTTAATTGAATGCATAAGATATAAATTATAGTGATTGTGGCTCATTGGCTACAGACCTCTTGTTATACCTCAAAGCACAGTAGAGGAATCTAGTATAAGGTGCTTCAAACAATCCATTTCTCTCTTCTGGGATTTTGAAACTAGAACAGAGAAATGATTCTAAGTTTTTGAGTAGAATAACCTTTATGTCCATGTTCCAGGGCTAAGTCAGCCCTCAAACTTAAAAGCCTCACACAAAAAATTAGCACCTTTTTCTACAATGTAGATTCACCATTGGTGGTAATATCACTCTCTCAAAGTCTGATATGAATTATTAAGAAATATGCAGAATGGACAAAACCACTAAAAATTAAATATTAAAACTTTAAACCACATTTTATCTAAAACAGAATTAAATCTGTATGAGTCCAAATTATGTAATTACAAATAGAATTAAATGTATTTAGTATGGACAATATTTTTTGATACTGTTAAGGTTTTCTAACACTTACTAAGGAACTATAATGATAATGTTATTTTGAAAATGGCTTACTTAAAAAATATTGAAATATCTTAAAATCTCCATAGTCTCTGTGCTGATCCTGATTAAAAGGCTGTTCAATATAGAGAGCATATCAGTATGTCACCAGGAAATCAGTTCTCTGTGCAATGCATTGCTACCTCTACAATTGTGTCTTTAAAGAAATCCATTTAATCAAAAATAGCATGTTCTAGTCTTGCATTTTTCAAGTCAAATAATTTTTCATACATAGGCTCATGGAGGATACATTTATTAATTATTTGGGTATTTTGCATTCTCTACCATGAAGTTTATTATGCAAGAAGTACAATTATAGTTACCTACCTGTGGAATGCTTGACCTAATACTTTTTCTTATATCCCCTCCACCATTCCTATATATAGATGATACATGAAAACTTGCTACTTGAGGGCAAAATCCATATTTTATTTATTTTAGTAGTTCCAATGCCCAGCATAATTCCTGAGACATTGCAATATTTCACAAATATCAAATATGTTTAGATATTTATACATTAAGGACACTTACTTAGTGGAGTCTGCTTTCTTTAACAACAGTTAATTCCAAAACTGGAGGATATGAAATATCACAAATGATATTGAAGCATTTCCTCAAAACCTGGTCATCGTTTGCTTTTTCAAAGTATTATTTTGGGAGATGGAAATAGACAGCACAATGTCATCATCCCACAGCTTCTACCATAACTTTAAAAAGTGGCACTTCCCAAATGGTTTAAGATCATTGCAATAATTGCTAATCATGTGCTCACTCTGTATGTCTTACCAACATACAAATGTGCTTATAAATTGTGTGCCCAGAAATGTATATGACTAGAAGTTAAAGGACATATAATTTTACTCAAAATAAAATTTCCTTTAAATAGCTCTATTAAACATAAAATAGACTCCACAAAAATCAGTGAGCTATAATATTGCAACAACCTAGCATAGTGCTTATCACAGAGTAAAAGATTAGCAAATATTTACTGAATGAATGATTGAATAAATGCATAAGTAAATCATCAGAAAGTAGAATATAATATTTAGTGTTGTAGAAATAATTTTTTTCTCTTTATAGGATTTTGCTAAAAAAAAAATGTTAATGAACAAAAATGTGCGATAACTAAGAGGGCACCATTAATTACCTTTGTGGTAAATGTCACTTTCACTTATACATAAAAATATTACAAAAACTATTGTATAAAGTAATAGTATTAGTAAAACCTAATTTCTCTAAAATACAATATTGATTATAAAAATTATGCTGAATCATAAATATCCAAAAATTAAAATTTGCTGAAAGCATTCAGATTTTGACTATTAAAGTCTCAAATCTTGATGCTGTTATAGCTTAACCTCCCATATAACCAACAAAATTTATAATATATATGATTATCTTTATGTTTTTTGTGAAACTGCTGGATTCAAACTACATTGGCATAAAGGGATAAAGGTAGCAATAATATAACATATAAGTGAACATTTTGCTTATACTTAATGAGAATTTCCAATAATGGCTTTGTCATTGACAGTTTAAATGAGAGTAAATTATGTTTTAAGAAACCTACAAGCACACACTTTAATAAATATATTAAATTTGAGGAATGTAATATTGAATAAATTAATGTGTTTTGGAAAAATCTGCATTGTTGCAACTTATTTCTCCCAAAAAGAACTACTTTAGTTGAAGTTACTTATGAGATTGCAATGATACGAGGTTTTCAAAAGAAATCTCTTTACTGAAAATTAGACAGGGAGAAATGTCTGCTTATATGTTGTAAATTGAGCTGGTTACTTTTTACTTGTTCTTCCAGATTTTTTTTTTTTTCCCTCAGTCTTTGCTCTGAAAGACTAAACTATCCAGGATAACTTGACCTATGGTTTTAATCTGTACTTAGATCTTGGAAGGCATTGACAGGAGATCAGAAAGTGGGAGAAAAGAGAAGTCAATTTACATATTTCCATACTCCCATCCTTTCCAACCAGTCACAACTTCTAATTAGAATTCTTCTCCCACAACTGTAACTTTAGCTCCCTCTGTCACCCTTTCAGGCCCAAAAGTAGGAGGATTTTCTACTGCTTCTGGCTCCTGGTCGCTGCATCATCTCAAATATTTCCCTAAACTATGGCTATATATCTGTAAATAGTGTGCTCATTCTTCATTAACTTAACTGTACCACTTATTTCCTAATGGCAACCCAATTTACCCATTTAATATGTATATTTTGCTAGAAAATCTGCTAACACATATGAAATATTGTTGTATGATGAAGTTGAAATGTAAAATAAGGTGTGTTTAGGAAATCTATCATTGAGAAGATGACTTTGGAGTAAAGACTTAAAAGTGAAAATTTTCACAAGAAAATTAAAAAAAAAAAATCCAAAGAGCAGTAAAATAGAGTTTTTATTAGAACGATGCAGCATGAAGTTAATTAGGATTGTTGTAAGAAAACTCAGGTCTCATCATGAATTTTATATTTACTACTCGAGTTATTCAAATCTGCAAACTCTGTTTCTTATATAAAATGGGAATGCCCACTGTAAAGGGTTGTTGTCAATCCAATGAGAAAATGTAAACATATTGAGAGTTATTTAGAATTGTGGAGTATTGTGTAACTATAAGTTGTCATTATTTATTTCATGCCTTAATTGTAACTTATACGTGATATCTGAATTTTTTAAGAAAGCAAAAAGATGGGCAATGTTGGCCACATTAACACCTGCTTTTTATTGAGTTGATCTTGAATATTTTAAAGCCTGTCAAATTGACTGAAACCAGTTGTGAAGATGGACATGGTCAGGTGGCACTGGCTGGTGAGGAGCCAGGAGAACATGTACCTCCATTTCAAATCCATCTCATTTTTCTTCTTTTTATCGCTCCTTGTTCTAGGACATCTTAATCATGTTCTTCTTTTCACTTTGTCCCCAGTATTAATGTAAAATTATCAGGAGAATAATTGGGTAATTAACACTAGCAATTTTTCGCTATGGCCTTAATAAATTTTTATTTTTTATTACTTCAGAAATAAAATTTCATTCAGAAAAGTTTTGAAGTCATTGAAACAAAAATAACGTGAAAATAAATATTGTGAAAAATATAATGTATTTTACATTTTTATATAATAACAAATATAAGTGCACAGAGATATGTCTATTGAATGCATACATTCTGCGCTCCTGGAGATGTTTGTCCAAAGTATTCTTTGTCAATAACAAGAAGAAATTGAAATATACTTTCTTGAGCATTAAATGATCAGATCGTACTACTTCAATTGTTTTTCTTCACACCTGCAGAGAAACAGATATGATGCTCTAACTGATTTTTTAAATTTCTATTGCCAAATACCACATAACATTCATGTGATATTTCAATAACCTCTGCTCCCTACTCTGTATTCCTATACCCACTCTATTCCAAATGCTTCATTACTATTTATAAAATATGCAGTAAGATTTGTGTAAAGAGAAAGAGAAGAGAGCCATTACAAGTGAGCTATTACGACGTTGCCTTAGCTACATCCGTTCTAGGTCCCTCTGAGTGCTAAGAACCTATATGTAATTTTTATTTTCTATTTACATTTTCAGGTTCTTAAGTGTTACAGGGGGAAAAAAAAACTTCATACAAAACTTATGCAGAAATAAAATGAATTGTAATTAAATATCTTCTTTAGAGGATAATGATTTCTGATGTTCAGGTACACACACAGTAGGCAGGGAAATTGTTAAAAATGCAATTCTGATACAACTACCAGAACATCTGAATCAGTGCAGTGTCAATATTCTTCCTTTATTACTCTGCTAGTTGATGTCAGAGTTAGAATTAGAAGTTAGATATGACTCCCTGTCTCCTATGCTATAATTTTCTCATTAAAGTCGTGCAATATAAACAGTAAATTTTATTTATTTAATATTCAATATGTGTTTTAATGATCTAGGACTTTTCCAGTTGGAAACAGGCAAAGTCTACCATGGCATCTAAAGAATGAATCAGCTTCTAGAACTGTGCTTGCCAAAATAGTAACTGCTAGCTACACGTGGCTGCTGAGAAACTAAATTTCTAATTTCATTTAGTTTTAACTAACTTAAATATCTACATATGTCTGCTCACTAAAGAATTATCCTGCACAGATATAAAACACTGCCATAATCATGGAAATTTCTGTTGGGCAGTTCTGACTACAATGTATACCTCTGTCATACTTCGTGGACGTTATCGACAGCTTGAAAGGGATTGCTGCTCTTTAACCAAAAGGCAGCTGCCAAGATCAATGTCACAGGCCACTTGGATTATATTCAAAGTAACCTGGTGCCTAGATGTCTTTGTTCTTAGGGGCATTATGGTTAACACAGAGGCCACACCTGGATTCAAATCTCTTCATTACCAGTCATTAGATGAACGTTTGTGGACAAATTTCCTTGAGTGTTTGATCCTCAGTTTCTCCATTTGTAAAAGGGGAAGCTGCGGATCATGTTAAATGTGTTCAAGGTAGCAAAAGCCTGAATTCACTGTCTTCTTTATTTTACCTGAATAAGAACTATTACAGTATTAGTTTGCTTTAGCCAACTTCCCTCTGAACACTGTCTCCATTGTAAAGAGATCATTAAAGATTCACATTTAATTGCCCGGACAGAGACTCCTAGGAAAAGAGTACCACTTAATTTTTATTTAGCTGATCATCAACTGCCCACTCGTAGTATTGCTTTTCTTTGGCTATTAAGTCCAAGTAAGGAAGAAAGGCATTTCCTACTCTAACTGGACCAATGGTCTGCCATCCTGAGTTCTCTGTTCAGCTCTTTGTTCAGCTCAGGATACTTGAAGTTTGTGTCTCCGGGTAGCATGAAAGGCTATTCAGAATGCCTCTAAGAGCTCATACTGCCATCAGCAATGTTAATGAGAAGTACTTATTTTGTTCTTCTGGGCAGCTTTCTCCTTTCTTCCTTATTCCTTCCTTCCTTCCTTCCTCCTTCCTTCCTTCCTTCCTTCTTCCTTCCTTCCTTCCTTCCTTCCTTCCTTCCTTATTCCTTCCTTCCTTCCTTCCTTCCTTCCTTCCTTCCTTCCTTCCTTCCTTCCTCCTTCCTTCCTTCCTTCCTTCCTTCCTTCTTCATTCCTTCCTTCTTCATTCATTCATACCATCCTTCATCATCATTTCATTCCTTCCACACTCCTATCCTTCCTTCCTTCCTTCCTTCTTTCCTTCCTTCCTTTTGTCCTTCCTTCTTTCCTTCCTTCTATCCTTCCTTTTGTCCTTCCTTCTTTCGTCTCTTCTTCTCTCCCTTCCTCTTTCCTTTCCTTTGTTCTCAATAACCTGTCAGCACAGAAATCTAAGCCTAGGGATGCAGAATTCTTATGAGAATTGAATTGCTTAACCCAAAGCTTCTCAACTTCAGCTGCATTTTATAATCATGTGAGACACAATTTAAACACTGCGATACTGCATGCCACTAAAATATTTTGTTTAGAAAGCTCCCAAGAACAACTGGCAACATCAGCTAAGACAGAAATAAGAACAGAATGATGAATGAAGCCTTTAACAGTAGGAGCCACCTGTAGAATCTGATGCAATCAGTGACACAGACAACCCATTGTTTTCTCTATTGTTCTCTTTAGCAGTTACTTGCACAACACATATGGGATACTCTAGTCACACTAACCCATGCTTAGCTTCTCTACTTAGGCTCTGGTACAATTGTAGCATGTTTGATTACTTGGGATAAACCCTAGGATTGAGTTTAGGCAGGTAAATACAGACAAAAAGCATGGGGGAAATTATGATGTGGAATCTTAAAAATGATTTCATTTTCAAATGCTTGCATTTGATAGACATCACTGTTAAGGATCCCTTCCACTAAGACATTACATAGGAATCAAACCAAGTACTTGTGTGAGTGGAGACATGTTAGATTGCCATTCATGAAAGGGTTTCTTTATTCAAAACTCTGTTATTCTGTTGCAACTTACAATTAGAACCGCAGAGGAGTTAGAAAATGTCTAACATTGAAAACAGAAACCTGCTATATACTACAAACACATAAATACACACACAAACACACTGGCTTTTTTCAACATAACTTACTTATATAGCAGTCGGGATAAGAAAAATGATATAAAGCAAGAGCATACTTCAACAATTCATATATCAGATGTATTGTTATTTTTTAGCAGTATGATGCAGGAATATATTGCTAAATATCCAAAATATAACTTTTTTTTTTTTTAATAATGATCCCTCAGAAGAGAAGAGTTGCTTTATTTCCCAAGTCTTTGCAAATCTTGCTCTACAAGTTCTTCTATTTTCAACAGGAAAGACGCATTAACCTGAAATAACCTGAATCAATTCTAGTTTTAGATGTTCTTTCGATGATAACTTATAGAATCACTCAAAAAGGAGGCAGAGACATTTGGTATAGATTTTGTTTTTGTGCCGGAGGATTTGACCTCACAGATGTAGGTTTCACTGTAAACATGACTCCCAAAGATCTCTTTAAAAAGCAGTACAATAAGTTGTTATATAGCAGAAATCATTATTAAACTTCTGCAGGATGAATGAACAAAAAAGGTTCTAATGTTATAAAAATTTATAGTTATTGTTTGAGACAAATTTGTCATTGATAGTATCTACACTTTCAGAAAAAGTGCTGCTAAGTAAGATTATTCCATTAAATGCAAGAGTGGAAAAAGCAATATTTCTAAAGTAATATATTTTTACATTAGTTTAAATATTTACATATAATCAAATTTATAGATTAAATAGCATAACTATATATTTAATCGTTCCATGAACATCTTTAAAAGTCTGTTGTCCCTAAAAACATTTTATTTTGCTTTATATCATTGGGCAAATGAGAGATTTCTTTAAAATTGATGTTACCTTATATTTGAGGATATACGTTTTAAGTATTTATTTACAAATACTTGTAATCAATTAATACTAGAAGCTAAAAGAGGTTATTAAATCCCAGTGTACCTTTTTGCTTATATGTTTAATTTTTTAACTCATAAAATTTTATTGTTTGAAAAGCAACTTAAATCACTTGGTTTAAAACAACAGCAACAAACTCCTCCAAACACCATGAAGGATCAAGTAAACACTAGCATATTTTTTTTAAAGAGATGTGCCTTCACTTCCCCAAAGCACTAATAAATTTAAGATCAAAATATAAAGCTTACATAATATTAGCACAATAAAATATATATTTTTCCTAGAGACCAATGAGATCAAAAGAAATCTTCAAGCTTTTTATACAACTTTCATTCCCATTGAATTTGCCTAAAATATAAGCTGGTTTATGTGGGTTATATATGTGATTTTTAATTCAGTTAATTAAGTCATAAAATCAACTTTTTACACATGAATAATATCTTTCTTTACAAAGGCTTAAAAATCTCACATTAGATATTCTTTAGTTATTCCTCAAACTGAAAAGAATACTTTATAGTCTCATAAAATATGTTTAAAATTTTCTACAGTGGGATAAAAGAAAGGTCTTAATCAGAAGTATATAATAATCAATAATATTAATAAGGATTAAAATTACATTAATACTGCTATAGTGAGTGTTTATCAGATGAATGTTTTAAAATTTATTTTCAATTCTTTAAAATATTTCTAAAGTACAACAAGAACAAAAATATTTATGACTGGGAGTCTCTGTTAAACAAGAATTACATATCAAACACTCTAATTAAAACATAAATACGGAGTCACAATATTGGTTTTAAGTCTTGCTAATAATGAAGTCACAATGTTTAAGTCACAATTATGACTTTAGTCTTAGGCAATTATTAGAATTTTAAGCCTTTCCTTTCAAATATTTCTATGAGAATATGGTCAGTAGTGGTATCTGTCCTACTTGTCTCCCAGATAGCAAAATAAAACAGTATAAATAAAAGCTCTTTCTAAATAATAAAGTTCTGCAGAAATAATAGCATTCCTAACTAAACCTCTGTGATAGTTAATTGTATGACATTAGGCCACAGTACCCATATATCTCATCAAACAGCAGCTTGGACATCGCTGTAAAGGTATTTTTAGATGAGATTTCCTTTTTAATCAGTAGACTTTTAGTAAAGTAGATTATCTGCATTATGTGGGTGGGCCTTGTTCAATCAGTTGAAGGCCTTAAGAGAAAAACAATGAAGTGATTCTTAAGAAGAGATTCTACATCCAGACTGCCTTCAGACATGAGTGGCAATAGCAACTCTTTCTTGAGTCTCTAGTTTTCTGGCCTGCCCTGCAGATATCAAACTTGACCCTCCAAAATCATGTGAGCTAATTTCTTAAAATCGATTTCTTCTCTGTGTGGATATCTATGTATTATCTATCTTTCTATTTAGAGAAAAAAAAATTCTAGCTATAGAGAACATTTTGTCTTGACCAATGTACTCTAAAATATATTTTATTAATGTGTTCATTTATTGTCTGTCACCCCTACTAGATCGTATGCTCTGTTCTCCAACTCTCATGCCTTGTACAAAGAAACTCTCAAAATATATTTGTCGAATAAATGAATTTTAAATCACTCTTTATTATATATTAAAGTTTAAAATAAGCTAAAAGTTTTATCTTAAATCTAGAATGAAATTAATAATTATTATTTTACTATTTGAATATAAATTCGTATGTGTACCTAGGAGTAAAAGAAGATTTACTGAAACATGTCAGAGAGTATAAAGGATTCCCTTACATCAAAAAGAGAAGACTACAGCAATGCATAAAATATAATGAATTCATATTTTAGGTGGAATGGGCACATTTGCTAGACTAATTTGACTATACTTCAATTATTAAAATGGAGCTGATTTTAAATTATCTTACTGTTACCTACACAAATTCACAAGAAATTCATAAGACCATGTTGAACAGCCAATATATAAATAGGTGTTTATATTCTAAATAACTTAATTTTATCTTAAGTAACAGCTCTATCTTTTCATTACAGTTTATGAACTCATTTAATCCCCAAGCTTATAACAATGGATAAAGGCTTGAAATTCAGAGTAAATTTTTAGTTGTTTGTTTGAATCATATAATATGAATTTCCTTACTTCTTTAAAAAAGTTTAATCAAAATCTATCATCCAATTGTAAAGCCCAGTAGGACTTAATGAAGTCCAACTCAATTTGAAGTAAATACAGATCCTTACTTAATTTCATTTTTTTGGAATCATAAAGTTACTTATTATGGAATTATTTTTCAATTCTTTCAAACCCAATGCATGAGAATAAATCATGAAACTTTCCAAATGATATAGCATCCCTGAAACACACTGACGATATAAAAATAAATATTCAGTCTATACACAAGACAGCCACAAGTATAAAAGAATATGGTGTCTGGATAGGAAGTGATTGTTAAGAGAGGTATAAAGCTATTTTTGATACAAATTAGAACTGTTTATTTTATTAAAAAGTTGACATAGGTTATCTTTAGTGTTTATGACTTGCAAACTAAAGTATTTAATATTTAACATGTTTAAATACAAGCGGCGGCAGTTTGGTAATCAAAAGGAATAATTTGAATCATCTCAGAAAAATAAATTCATTATAATTAGGATATTTCAGAATATGATTAAAACATTTAAAAGAAAATGTATTCACCTTTCTTGTCATCAAAGTACAGAGTCTGTTGAGCTGGATTTGACCACTGGAGGGAGGTGTTATCATTTTGATCAACCCTGCAGGTCAAAATTGCAGTTCCTCCTTCAACAACTGTTACATTTTGTGTTAGTGGAAACTGCCCTTGGCTGCCTAAAAGGGGATTAAAGAAAATGTTGATTAACTGAAGGTTATAAAATTATTAACTTTCCAAGAACTAATTTGTACTTAACTTCTCACTCCAAATAAAATGTAAACCAACAAAACAACAAAACTACATACTACAAAAAAAACAGAAAAATATTAAAAATCCTTAATCAGAAGACAACAATTTTGAAATACAATTAGAACTCTTTATGTTTCTTTACATATTCCAGAAAACCTTTTTCTTCTAGTTACACATAAAGATTTATATTTAAATAGTAACTTGATTATTAGTAATTGCTCTTGGATTTGCATCGATTATATGGTGCTAACCCTGGTCATCTTTGAAAATAAGGCACTGAAATAATTTTGGATGGATCATATTCTCTAAAGCAGCAGAGAAAACACATTAAATACTTCCTTGGTAGCTTTTATAACCTTGAATAAAGTCTATAAAATATGGATACTAGCACTTTAGATTCAATTTCTGATAAAATTAATTTAAAAAATCTTATTTCACCAGGGTTTCTTGTTGGTGTAGCTATTTTTAAAAGTACAAAATTTGTGAGAGAAAACAATGTAAATATTCTTCAAAAAGTGTTCATCTTGTAGAATATTCATAAAAATCTTAAAGTGATTACTCATACCTAGGAAATAGAGATAATATTCTTCTTTGTTCCTTTTTATACTTTGATGATTTTCTCCACTTAATATATATATATTTCTTTTGTAATCAAGAAAAAACACACTTTTTAATGACCTTTGTCATTCTGGATATCATTAGAATATAATCGTTTTCTATCTTCCTAAGTATAAACTTATTTGGTAATAAGTTTACTTAATAAGAGTATTTCTAATAGTTAAAACAAAATTCATGCACATGGAAACATAATACATAAATTTCACCTCAACTAGATGATCTGAAGATGAGCTCTGTCAAATCTGGTAACAGTTATTAACATGGGTAAAAATTACTTTTAGAGCCAGGTTAGAATACTCTTATGTGAGTAAGGTAGTTCATTAAGTCAAGAATAATTTACATATACAAGAATATTATGATGACTTAATCACACCCATGAAATGTATTTTCCCTTTTTTCTTTAGTTTTGTAATGATCTTATCATTACTACAAGCACCACTTGAGGTTACTCTGGAGCTATCCGCATGAAGAATCTCATTAACCAAGAAGCATGTTGATTGGCACAATAAGAGAGAGAAGAGCCTGAAGGAGAAATTTTCTTTCCAGACCTAAATGATAGGCACAGAAGTTTATGACCATGTTATATAATTAAGCCTATCAAATATAAAAATCTGATATCAGTAGCTTTGTCTCCTCAATGCCAAACTCTTAGAGTCACTATGGCAACTCCTGAATTATCTCCCTGTAATCTTTAGGGTGGAGTTTTTAAATTGAGGTTAGGAGGTGTCTGGAATAAATTCTTTGACAGTTGAATGGAAAGTAAACAGGAGCCAGAGTGAGATGTGTTTTGCCTTCAGCTCAGAGGTGACCTCTAGCAGGAAAACACGGAGAACTATCAATCTTGTGAAGCGAGGTGAGGTGAAAAACCACGTTAGAGAAAACATGAGCTAAAACAGAAAGAAGAAATAATTACCAGAGATATAAAATTAGTAGCTCATAAATATGAAGCTCAGAATAATTTTAAGATACTTTGCTTGAGTTCCCAGGTATGGACCTAATACGTAAATAAGTGATCTGTGGAAGAGGAGATTCTTTAAGTAATAAATAGCACATAACTGATAATAAATATACATAGTTCATCCCAGATGACAATTTGACTATCAACTAGTACATAAATAATACTGTCTGCTTCTTTAAAGAAGTGGAAACAAAAGCAGTGATGCTTGCAACAATTTTATCCACTACATTTACAAAATAATTTCAAAACATCCCCATAAGAAAATATTATCCTTCTCATTTCACAGATGGGTAAACTGACACTGGGAGGTTAAGCGATTTTTCCATAGTAAAACAAAGTCAATGAACCATTTGGTGATTGTTCTGAAGGTTCAACATTTTATTCTTATTTTTTCTCAAAGGCTACTGAGTCATAGTAACTTTATCATTATTTGTTTAAAAGTGAATTAAACAACATCAAAAAATAAATAAATGGATAAGCACTTTTACAATGAAATCTTAAGTTGCATACATAGCTCAGTTGTGTCCCCATAAATTTCAGTTATAACATAAAAATCAAATAAGAGAGAATGTCAATATTAACTGCCTCTAAATATTCTACCCTATTCAGAAATTACTTTTGGTAATTCAGTCTTTCCTTACTGTTCCATGGGAGAAAAAAACTAATATTCGTTAGGGTCTTCTGTGTGCCAGGTACTCTACATATACACCAGCACATCCACACCTTGTCCTTCAGGATAGGAGATTAGGATAGCTTCCCTCCATCTTCTACCTACATGGATTCTGACTTTAAAGTATTACGCTTCAGTTCCCTGGGACCTGCGGCCTAAAATTCCTGCAGTCAAATAATTTAGTTTTTCTCCATAGAGTATGAACTCATGTGGAACATCTACTAATCCTAAACACCCTAAGGATATGTAGTTTCTAAAATCAATTCAAAAGCCAGTGTTGTGCACAAACTTCTTGACTATTTGAATTACCTTTTACTTCTGGTTATTACCTAGAGAAAGCATCAAGTTAGCTGCTGCTTTTCTCTTTTAACTCCTCATGGCTCAAGGTCATCATTTAATTCAATCTCAGAGAATCTTTCTAAAGAAATTACTAATTTTCTCAGCAAAATTAGTATGTTGTCAATTAAGGATTCATCCTCAATGCATTCATCAAAAATATATTTTGAGAGATCTACTACATGCTTTGCCTTGTATGAATCAGTATCTGAATGATGCATAAAGGAAGCAAATTTGCTAAGAGTCTGCAAAGTAATCAGAAATTTCAGGAGAGAGAGTGATGGCAAGGGAGAAGGCAATAGGCAGTCTAGGTGTGGTGCAGTTTATCATCAACAAGAATTTCTAAAATGCATTGGTCATATCATTGAGGTCTTACTTTAAAATAATCCTCCCTCTAGCTAAGCTCACCACCATCCTAGTTTTCAGAGAAGTCATTCTTAGCAAACAAGTTAATAGTGAGATTTAAAGGAAACATAACTTCCAATTTAGAATTGTGGAAGCTGGCTATTTCTCCAGGTAACCTAGGTCCATCATTTTCTTCCTCCTGTCCTTGTGTTTATTCCTTTCTTTTACTTGCATAGATATCTGTCTCCCTTACTTGTTTATAAGCTAATTAAGGTAACACGTGCATCTTATTTATCTTTGAATCAGCTACATTACTTAAGGTCAGAGTTCTCAATGGGTGTTCATTGTCCAAAATGAAAGCATCTTCTTAGAAGAGTGGCTGTATTTGTAGGGGAAACTGTGATAGTAGAATTATCAGAGTGACTTGAGTCTGTTGTATTTGTTCATGATCAAGATTGAGGGGCAGAAAGAGAGACTAATTATTCACCCAGAAAAAAAGAAAATTAAATTATAAAAGCCTTTTAGTATAATGTCTTAAGACAAGTTTTTAAGTTCTACTTGAAACTCATGAGTATTTATAAGAAGACATAACTGATGGTGATCTAGAGTATCTAACACCATTGTCAGCCCCCAAAACAGGACATGATAAGAGAGACTGTGACAAATTTATGCTCCAGAAGGGAAAAACATCGAAAATAACTTTTCTAGAATATTAAATATAATAAGCTTTACCTAAACCCTCTTAAGAAGATAAACTTCTGTAACTGAAAGTATTTTACCTTCCCTTTGTGGTATAATTTTCCTTGCATCAATATCCATTTTAATAGTGGATTAAACAAAAGTGGGAGGAGAGGGTCATGTGGAAAGTATCCAAACAGTGTGATCTGATCATAAATTCCTAACTGGGTAGGTCATAGTGGGTAGTCATGTCCCGGGCATATAACTTCTTTAGTGAAAGGTTTTAAGCCAGCCCTGTCCTTGTTCTTGTACATCTAGGTTAACACACTTTTGAAGTACCAGAATACCCCTCAATGAGTGTATTAAGTTTAAAGAGAGCACATGATCTCATTAACTATCCTGTAATTCAATTCTACTTTGCTTTCTCTCACCCTCATGTAATCTTCCCTAGTTCCCTCCTTAATGCATAAAAGAAGCGCAAAACCGTTATTCTCCGGGGCATTTGAGATCTTGCTCCCCAGCATATATCATCAGTTCGGCTCTAATAAACTCATAAAAATTCTCTACAGTTCACTGTTTTTCACATTGACATACTTTTCTTATGTTATCTCTTCTCTTGACTGTTACTAAGCCAGCAATAAATATTTGAAAAATAGAACTAACCTTAACTGAGCATTCACAATGTACTAGGTACTACTCTAAGTACATTTCCTTTAGCAATGATTTAATTTTCATGCCAACTTTGTCATATCTCTACTTTGAAGATAAAGAAACTGATATAAAGAGACCTGACATAATATACCCACAATCATACAGCTAGAATGTGCAGCAGTCAGGTTTTGAACTCTTACACTCTATTTTCAAATCTCACATGCTTTACCACAGAGCTGCTTTGAAAATAAAGTGAAAATTCTGACTGAATAACTGTTATAAAAGGAGCATATAGTTTGGAGTCATACATTTCAAAGATGCAATTAGACCTTTTACATCTATTTTTAATAAGTGAAGAAACATCTTCAAATAAAAGCAGTGATGTGCTAGAGCTGCTTCACACTAGCTTGCAAAGACAACTGAATGAAACTCTTCTCACTTCATGCTCAATGAGATATCTTTGAAATTGACCACAGTTGGATTATGTTCACGATGAAAACTGGCAAATAAGTCAACATTTTTTTTTCCCCACAGATCCAGTTGTTAAACATTTACAGCACACCACTGAAGAAGCCATCCGTGATGCCTCTCGTTGGGGCTGTTGCATACATTTTTAGCAAAAAATATACTTTTTTCTCTGAAAACCAATTAATCTTTCCAGTGCAGTATAGTTCTGTTTTTGAAGATTTTTTCTTCATATTTTGAGTATCTTCATCAATCATTTATTTTCCTTTTCCTCAAATCACTTTCCAACAGTCTTTTTTCCTTCCCACTCACTGTTCTTCTAATTAAACAAATATTTTAGATAAGATCTCTTTTTCTCTACTCTGTGGAGAGTGATCTTAAGTTGCTAATTTTTTTCAGGCCGTTGAGTTTATTTCTAACTATCATCAGTGGTTAAAACCCATTTAGGTTAGTTTCGATAGTTATATAAAAATATGAAAGTAATTTGCTAATTTATTGTTGTGAAAGACAATTTAGTGAAGAGCAATTAGTCAATATTCTGAAAAGATAGCTCTCCTGACCCTGTCTTAAAATAGTAGTTCAAGCAGTTGCTATTCTTCGTTCAGTGTACCCATCTGTCATAAACTTAGAAAAAGAATGGTTCAAATCTTTCCTTATCTAGATTAGGAATTACCAAGTTCAAAATCAAGCTGAATCTTGATTCCTGTTGACCTTAGTTAAGAACTGACCTACCCTCACATGTTTCACACATGCCTTCACTGTCTGACCACCAAGAACCTAGCAAACTGATACATAGGACATAAAGAAGCAAATTCTAAGATTATTGCCACCTTGACATTTGGTGACAGGTTATGATGTGCCATAAGCTTAAAGAAGCAATAAACAAAACAGAGACGAGAGATCTGTGAAGCCAGCAGTACTATTGAAAGAAAGTAGACAGTCAAGAAGCATGTTTGAACACTGATCCCAAAGCATGGTTCTGCTTCCAAAAACAGCGTCATTCAGGCCTTGCTATCTCCTGAATGGATGATGAGTGAAGGCAGTGATTGTTTCTATTTCTCTTCCTAAGATAAAGATGAAACGTGGGCCACAACAGTGGATCAGAGCACACTTGTGCATGAGTGCTTACTTACTGAGAGCAATAATCACCTGAGATATATCTAGACAGGCGAGGTTGAGGCTTTGCACAGCTGAGAGGGAGTGAGTTACAGCCAGTGATTTTTCAGGATAAATGATCAAATTTTGTGGGCTATTTAACAGGAACTGAAGACTCTCATTATTTTTCTTCCTGAAAATGAGCAAAACTTTCTCAAAGAAAGAACCAGATTTAAAAACAGTGAAGGGGAACTACTAAAAACAAGATGTGAAGAGAATTTAAGATACGATTTTTCAATAAGAAAGTGTAAACTTCTTATGAGATAAACACTGCTGTATACTTTGACCCTTCCTTTTAGAATATATTTATAGCTAATGAAAGCTGTCGACTCAGTCTACAAAATTATTTAATTTAACACAGTTATTGGCATCTGAATCAAATACTATACATGTTTTGGTATGTTTAAAAATATTTTTTGCATCCTCTCAACAATCCCATTTTAAATGCAAAATACTGGTCTTATACTAAGATTCTCATATTTATATTATGGAAATCACAGATGCCAAATAGATCAGTAGATACAAAATAAATTAAATTAAAGTTTCTTAAAAACAAACCTCAACAAGGAATGACAGAAATAGGTAACTTATTTTTAAATGAAATAGAAAAGTAGCCTACGATCTTTAGTCTTCTCCTCAACTATTCTCAGCTTCGTGTTTCTCTCTCTCTCTCTTATCTGTTTCATCAACTAGTTTAAGATATTTATACAAAGAGCCTGCATTTTAGAAAGTTCAAGATCATTCTTGTTGCTTAAATTAGAGTCTAAAAATATATCTAAATGCACACACAGCATGCTATTACTTCCACTAAATTACTGAAGGCATTCTAAACAAATAACTTTCTAATGTGAAAGTTGTGGCTCAGTAGTTGTGTGGACTGAAACACATATTGCATACTAAAGCCTATTGAATTGAAAAGCACAAATGTCATTAGTGCAAGCTTATAATTCTCAAGAGAAGTGTGATGAATGCTCTGTAATGTGAGAAAGGAAATTAAAGGAAAAATTAAGACAGATAACTAAGTGTAAAATGTTTCCACTTTTGGAATGTCCTTCTGTTCTTTTAGATACTTAGAATTCTCTACTTATTATTACTATTTTTTTCATTATTTCATTCTCATTTTTAGATTTGTCTGAAAAACTTTAAGTATTCAGTTTTCCTAGGATACAATATATAATTTATTTCTCTCTGATTCTACTTTACCCTTTCAGGATTCTGCTTGCCTTGTAGAGTACAACACCTGGTATCCACCTTCTGTGCCTCCTCTCTGCCTAGACACTGTGGAGCATGGCCATCAGTCTGGTGCTGCCTGCCAGTTTCCATAGAGACGGGAAGCACTTTGGAGACCTGTGCTCCACTGTAACTGCCAGACCAAGGCAGGAAAGAAACAAAGCTGGCGGACAGCGGGTCTTGCAAGGCCAGGAAAGGTTGGAAGGGCTTTCTCCTCCTGATATCAGAGTGTAAGAGTACCAACTTGGCAGCTTCAGCAATTACCATCCTGTAGACCCGATCGTGGCATTCACTATAGCCATTGTGAGCAACCCATTCTGCTCCTAGCTCCAGGAACAGAAACTCTTATGTGCCCAAAGCTTGGCCCTAGTCCTTTCTTGGCTTCTGATCCATGACAAAAGGCTTTTTCAGATTTACAGTGGCTCCCACAGCTCCTGACCCAGAGAATCATGACTCTCCTGCAGAAATTGTACCTCTCTTTTTCTTTTCCAGAATGTGATAATAGGTATTCCTGGACACTCATGGCAGACCAGGGGACCTATGGGACGACTACTGCATTGTTTCCAAATGGCCAATAGAAACGCAAGGATGGTGAGTAGGTGACCCAGTTAACTATATAACATTACATTAAGGCTAGATACCATTTGCTGAGTCTGTGATAGGATTTATAATTAGAGATAATTCTTGATTATCCAGGCCTGGAGAAATCTGTAATGTAGGTGAAATATAACATCAGTGATTTCCCTTCCATTCAAAAAATTGTATGTGATTTTATAGCTCAGACTTTTGTATTATAACTGTTCTCAACACATTTATTCTTTCTACATAAAGTAGATTTCTCATTTTTCTTCTATTAATTTTATATTACTCAACCAAATCACAAAATCTATGTTTTTGTTAAATTATAAAATTCAGAGCTTCAGAGAATATTTATAAAATCCTGGCAAACATTGTTTCATGGCTGCTTTATGTTCTCGTTTAGTAGTTGTATTGCTTTAGTATGTGTTATAACATTACCTAATTTTAAAAAAATTATTTTGTTTTCAATTTCTATCTGTACAAAATCAGTTATTTTAATTCTTAGCTTGTTTTTCTGCTTTTTATACTGCCAAAATGCATAATAAAGTTGTTTCTATACCATGGACTTAGTGAACTAGATTAAATATAAATAGACCTACTTTTACAACCAAAATAGATTTTTATGATAAACACATTAAAATATTTTTTGTTTTCATTAATTTATCTATTTTAATTCATTCCCTGACATATTTTGAGTTTTCTCAAAAATTCAAAAAATGATTTTTTTAACTGAGTATATTCAATTTTTCAAGGAAAAAGTGAACGTAGAATTTTCACATTTATATCATGAGATTACCTTTTTTTCCTATACAAATAGATCTTCAAGTATTGTAATATAGAAAAATAAAAAAGAAAAGAAAGAATTTTAAAATAAAAAGGAAACTGTATGTCTTATAAGGTGATAAAATAAGAGAGTTTAAAAATCATTTTCACAATTTTAAAACAGGCTTACATAGTAATTATCATGTGTGCATGTTATCTTTCTAAATCACAGTTTTCAGGGTGGATGAGCAAGACTGATGGCCTTTGCTTGCTAACTGATAAACACTCAAGAGGCAACTTCCAGAGAAAATACATTTATGACCACAATCACAGTCTGGTTCACAATGAAGCTCAATCACATAACTAAATTCTAAATTGAGATGTCAACCTGGAGGAAATATTCTGGAAGGAACACGCAGATGGTAGGTCTTTTCTGAAGACAAGGCGAGGAATATAGGGCTAAGTGTCCAAAAATCAGTCTTCTAGAGAACAAAAACTAGGTTGGGTGAGACATAACTGTTTAAAATTGAAGTCCTTGGGAAAAACCTCAACTTGAGACTAAGAGGGGGAAAATGATGTGCATATTATTGCTTTATCTATTAGGTCTTAGAAGGCTGATATGTTTAAAGAAAGTAAAAAATAATATTTAATTATAATACATTTTTAAATATTTAATAACCTCAAGGAAAATTTTTAAAATTAATAGCATTTTTAGGATCAAATTAAGTAAAAAACATGTAAGGATATAACACAAGCATCATTAAATCCTAATTTCAAATAACTGTTTCAAATATACTAAATATAGCTAGTAAAATAAGATAAAAATATGATGAAAGTGTAAATCTGTTTTTTTTATGCTGGCTTTCCCTAACACCAAATGAAAAAAAAAAAAAATTATACCAACGCAAATTAATTGTTCCTTAATATATTGTTACTAATTGATGATTTTTTAAAGATGTAGTAGATATATTTTGGTAACATCTTTCTTTTGTATTATGAAACATATATACATACTCTACTAGCATAAAATTATATTGACTATTATCTAAATTACTTATATATTAATATTATTTTCATGTATTATTCTCTGCAGAATATTTAAATAATTGCATTTGTGTACTGAATAGATATATTCATATAAAAGAGAGAGATATATGTTAGTTTGAATTATACCTCTTTGGATTATGGAATTAATAGAAACTTTTGAAATGACATTAAAAAAATATAACAAACATATCGTTTAATCATGTACACTTAGTTCATTTTAGGCATATGAACTGTACATACAAACATACAATGTTAATACTTTTTGAAACTTCTCTTCCACATTTATAATGGATTTAGCCTATAAAATGACATTAATTTATTTGACAAATACATGTTTTGTGCCTAGAATATACTTCATATGGTAGTTGCTGGGGATACAACTGTGAACAAGCTAGAAATAAAAGTTCTATCTTCTGCACTGACAGCCTAAAGATAGGCAGTAAAAACACTGAAACACAATTATATAAACGAAAGACTTGTCTAAGAAGGTGGTGACCTTTCTGCTGAAACCTAAATGGGGAGAAAGAACCAGCCATTTAAAATTGCAAGAAGACAAGAATGTTAGAGAGAGAGGACCAACATTCCAAAAAGCAAATAGGCTGATTTAAAAGTCCTGGACCAGAAGAAGGGAAAAGGTTGGCTATTAAAGAAATTGGAAAATTAAAAAATATATAAAATAAAGAGAGAGCGAGAGCGAGAGCAGGAGCGGGAGCAGGAGCGGGAGCGGGAGTGAGAGCGGGAGTGAGAAAGAGAGAGAAAGAGAGTGCAATCAATGATCCTGAAGCATTAGATAAAACAGATGGGATGGCCCAACATCAGGTAGCAAAGAAAGTCAAGGCTAAATTATGCACGGCTTTTTATGTCATAATGAGAAGCTTACATTTATTCTACATGCAATGTCAATCCATTAAAGGAAATGACATAACTCAATATACATTCTCAGAAGATACTGTTTTTCTACAAATTGATCATTATCCCTAAACCAAGCATTTTTAATCTCAGAGACTAGTCACTGTGAAAATTATGTTTACAATCTATTTGAGACAATATCAAAGAATCCATTAAATCATGAGATAATTTATTTATAAAGGTAACTAATCTCTTGGTATTTTTTATTTTACACTATAAATTACCTTCTAGTAAATGGAAACTCAAATTTTCCTGATTTAAGCTTGTACTGAAACAGGATTGTTACCCACATTTCTGTATATCTCCCACTCTTTGATAAACAATGTATCCTTTACTTCCGCTTTAAAATGTCATTGCCTAGGGAAGTTCTTTATTATTAATAATGGAGGATTTCCATTTTATTGCTTATTTTTAAAGCCACAATAGTTATCTGGGAGAAAAAAAAAGTATTGCTATAAATATTATGTTTAAAAGTTTTCTTTTGCAAAGACATATTTCTCTGAGTGAATAACAATACTATGCCTTCAAATAAATAACGAGTTCCCAAAAGACTTTAAAAGTGAGGTAACAAAACATTTGAGCTTTCCCTCTGCATAAGAGTGTATTTTATAAACTTTATAAAAGGATTCTTCTTTTGACTAATATAGAAATAAGAGTTTTCTTTTCCAATAACAGAATTTGTATGCCCATGGTCACTATTGATATATTTCAATTTGAGACATGTTGAAAGGGCAGAAATGCCTATCACTTTTCATTTTCTAACAGGCATAAGATATTGTCTTGGACATAGTGGTCACACATTTTTGAAAACCTTGTGTTCAAAATGATATAGCCTTAATTATTTAAATGTTGATCAATATGTAGTAACTTATGAATTCACTTGGAATATTCCGTAAGGAACAAGTTGCCTTTTAAAAAAAAAAATGTAATAACACAGTGGTTAATAGGATGTGTTTTTCACTGTTTGATCATTTCTGAATGCACAAAGATTTCATTAATGTTGATTTCACCCATCTTGTCCATGTTTACATGCTTTGATGTTCAAGTCCTTTGTAGTGCCACATAAGATCTAGGGGAACATTGCCCTATGAGAGCAAGTGGAAACTGCTGTGGGGAAAATATTAAAATTAAACTTGATACTTTGTATTGATTTGTACATATAAATCAGTTCAATGAACTATGCTTCTGCTAAAGCAGAGAAGAAATTAATAGCATTTCATATCTTTTTGGGGGCTTACTACATTTTTAATATGCTAATTTGAAAACTAAAATTAAAAAGAGTTTTTAATGAAATTTATTAAAATTAAACTTTAATAAAATAAATTGAGGTGGAATTGGAATTAAAAAAATCATCTGATTCCTTAAATCTGAAGAATGTCCTGGAGAAAAGGTTGCAAAATGATAAATAAAAATACATATGTATATACCTATAAAAAAGCCAATGATCTCTTCACTACAATGTTGGAAAGTAAGAGTTAACAACTTTTACTGGGTCTTTTCTCTAGTCTCAGGAAATTCTAAAAGTTGACTTTTAGTTGAATCTTTGATATTCAAAAAATGCATAGGTATATACTGGATCCGAAATAAATGAGAATTGGAGAGGTTACAATACATTAGACTAAACATCTGCATTTCCTTGTCAATATCATTTATTGAATAATAAATTATCAGTATTGATTAGATGTAATGGTATCAGAGAATGGGAACTGATGAGAAGGCTGTCTGACTAGAAAGACTAAAAAGCTGAGTGGACTCCAGAATTGGAGGCTTCTGACTAACTCATTCTAGTCTTGGGTAAGGAGTGACTGCACATTCAGAAGCATTTCAGGGAGTCACAAAGCCTTTGCTAGTTATTGATGTTTTTGTTGCATTACTTGTCTTGTGATTTTTGGCTAAATTCGATGTTGGATAAAGCCTGTTGTGTCGTATAGTTATTATCATGTGTATGAAACCAAGAACTGTGATACTTCTCTAACAAAGTGAGCATTGCAACTATAATATCAGATTAACAACAACAACAAAAATATTCTGCATAATATATCTTCTAAAGTAAAAGCTCTTCCAATAAGAGTAGGGTAGATATTATTATTCATGCTCAAAACTGTTCCTATTTGTGTTGTTTCCTTTTCATATCAGATTGGAACTAAATAGATTATGATATATTTCATGAATTCTATATATAATTTGGGCAACAACAGATTTTCATTTCAAAATCCTAGTCGGAATGCTTTGCTAGATTTGAAACAGAGATGTGTGCTATGATAGATAAATAGATAGATAGATAGATAGATAGATAGATAGATAGATGACAGACAGATGGATTTAGATATCTAAATATCTTTTTATACAATTTATAAATAAATACACATACATTACACTGATATAAATTGTTAATAATAGCTATTTTATTGCTCAGATTTAGATATCTATTGAGTATAGTGTTTTTATAAAAATATTTAATAAATCCTTGCAAGATACAGACTTTTCAAATATATGGCACCAAATAGAATGAGCCACAGACACAGAGGACAAGTGCAAAACAGTTCCAAGGGTTCAGGGTATTTGAAGCAACATAGAAATAAGTATACACCTTTAAATACAACTGTTTTCAAAATAGCAAATGTATGTGTGTATGTTAAAAAACAATTATAATTAGTAACAATTTATTAAGTTTACATTTGGGGATATAATCTCAGTTCTAACTATTGAAATTATTGACCAACTAATCTTAAAGATACCTACAAAGATGACCTTATGAAAAAAAAGCGGTACGTATTTTTCTGAAAACTTTTTTTCTCACTGAGAACGATAATAACCAACTCTTTAAGTTTAAGGGCCAAATCTCTCTAAGCAAAGTTCTAAATGCATGGAATCCATCATTACTCAAAATGATCTAATTAATCATAAAATAATCCAATAAACTCTGCTATTTGTTAAATTTAAATTTCATTAGTACTAAACTTATAATTTATAAGGACACAAAAGTTACTTTAAAAATAAAGAATGCTTATTTAATAGGAGAATTTTGACATGTAATATGCTTGTTTATTTTTTCTTGATTAAGCTGGTGTAGCCCCAGGGCACAGGAAATATCGACTCATATGGCAGGGTTGATAAGCATCAACACTCCCTGCTGACTTGGGCCAGCAAGCTGCTCATGAATCCAACAGATGTTTCTACTATCTGGGCCAATGGAAACCTTATGGACCTTTTTTCCTTCATCTCCTCCCAGGAGCAAATGCTAACACAGAAGAAATTGGGATGCATGCCAAATAGAAAGCAGAAGCATTGGTGAGAAAGTAGAGTACACCTTTATTCACATATAGTGGACATCAGTGGTTTGAATTGACTATTAAGCCACTTTTAATGACTTACTTTTGTGTATTTCCTACTTCATTTAACCAAACATCTACATACCCTTTTGTTTTCTATATAACGGCATTTATCCTAAGTATATAAATATACTTAGTTTTTTTGAGATACAAACAAAATAAAGGACCTGAATAAAACAAATAAGCAAATTGTTTATCTCTAATAATTGTTTTTCTTATATAAATGGAAAAACCAAGTATTCATCAACTTGCAATTCACTAGATGTAATTACATTTTTTTATGTCATGTTAAAAAGTGGCACTAACAGGCCAAGATTTAATTTAAAAAATATTTAAAAAATCATTCAAGGGTTAAGCTAAGTACTTTTTCATTGAGTCATTCTTATTTAGTTAAATTTTGAATGTACTTGCTGAAGAATGTATTCTGATTAATTTTGTAAGATTTAAATTTATCACCTATATTCAAATTCTATGTTATAGAATTTTTATTGCCTCCAAACAACTTTTCTCCTTTAACCAACATATATACATTTAAAGAGAGAAAAAATTTTTAAAAGAGGTGGAGTATGTTTCTAAGTCTCTGAAACTATTTCCCTCATTTATTACAGCACAGTGGGATACATTTCCTGCAAACGAAGAGATTTTTAAAAAGCTAGAACACTTTAATAGAGAAATAACAACATTTGCTATTTTCATTTACTCTAACGTTATCTATAGAACACCTACCGAATAAGGCACTTAAATGCAAATGAAAAGAAACAGCAAACTGTATAAGGATACTACATACCATAATATTTTATAGGAGTTGTTTCAATAAGGTCAGTATTAACAATGCCCTATAATACAATCAACTCCAAAAGCTATATTGAGTGACTCCTCTGCAAAAGACTTGCTTTCATTTGTTTCTATGATAACTCTACAAAGGGCATGTCATTTTGAATGAAGTAGCAATGCATAAGTAGCTAAAAAATGCTGGCATATTTTAAAATGCTTCCTGTACATAGCAGTTATGATACTTGTGATTATAAAAGACACTTACTCAAACAGATTTCCGATGCCAAAGATTTAATGGTTTTCCCCCCTTGTATTCTAATTGTCAGAAACTTAATTTTAAGTTCCTCCAAGGATTTTGTGGGTATTATTTAGCTTTGTGAATGGAAATAGAAATTCTGGTCCAGAAAGCTAGTGAACATGGCCATGAGGCAGAGGCACTATAGAGATTTAATTTCCTACGAAAATATTCTTTGCAAGCTGTGCAAACAATCTTTGGTCAAGCAAGGAATCAAAATGAAGGAGATTTTACATCTCAGTGAAACAAACACAGACACAATTCCTAGGTTTTATAATAATAACAACAACAAAACTCAACAAATAGACTATTTTCCCATTCTCTATATTATCTTTTAGAAATGAGCCTACAAAAATCTTTTAGAAGTCTCAGAATTAATTACATAACAAATAAAACAAAAGAATTAACAACAGACTCATACGTGCACCAAAGAAAACAACCAGAAATACTATTAGTTTTGAATAAAACAGTGGAATATAAAACCTAAGGTGGAAGAGAGGTATTAAATCCATAATTGAAAATGAACAAATTATTCTACTTCTAATTATTAGCTTAATAATTCTGGCATATATCAAGTAATAACAAATATATATTATTTAATATTTAATTATTTCAGTATTAAAATAATTTGAGGTTTAAAAATAGCATCAAGACCTAAAGACCAATTAGATACAGACAAGAATGGAAAAAAAAACAACGGAGAATGATCCCGGATCTCCAGATAGATGAGAAATTAGATGATAGTACCGCTAATTAAGATCTGGATGCAAAAGGGAAAGTACTATGTTTGTTCATATTTTTTTTTTCCTATTTAGCAAACCACCTCAATCCTCGTGGCTTATATCATTTTTGTAGTTCACATTTGTGAAGTGGCAATTTGTCCTGGGCTCTACTAGATAGTTCTGATTTTGGCTGTGCTCCCTAATGTATCTATAGTCAGTCGTCAGTCATCTGCTTTTGGGGGCTCTGCTTATGAAGATAGACTTGGTGTCAGCTAGAGTAACAGTTGGTGATTGGGCTTGATTCTATGTCTCTTGGGTCCCAAGAGTACAGCACAATAAGCAAGCACTTTCCAAGACTCTTCTTGCTTTAAGTTTGCTATTGTTTTATTGGTCAAAACGAGTCACAGGGTCAAACTCAGAGTCTATGTGGAAAGAGACTATCCAAGGGAAAAGATATAAGGTAATATGAAAAAATGTTTTCCTATTATTGAACAGCTATTTTGAAGAAACTAAAGTAATTGATTATCAGAGAGAGAGTGGTGCATCTCAAAACAAAAAAAAGAAAAAAAAAAGTAAGAGATTGTCATACCTCAAATGTTACAGGAAAACCAAGTTTGTAACAGACCAAAAACATGTCCATGGAGACTGACCACCAATATACCTTAGGGGTTTTGCTATGGAGAGATTAATTGAAAAAATGGAAAGATAACGCAGAATGTTTTATAAAATGAAAGAGAAGTGATCAGTTAAAAATATTAAATGTAACTATCAGTTTTCAAAAAAACTTAATAATATGATTATTTAACAAAAGCTCAAAGAGAGTATAGAACTTGAGGGAGATTTTTATTGTTTTGTTGTTTACTTTTTCATTTAACAGTAATAATAACACTGCATAACCTTCATTTGACTCAGTTGACTTCTGTTTTATAGACAATTATTTTACAAATGTTTTCTTCAATCTGCCAGGAAGATTAAGAAGAGCAGGAATAACCAGCACCATGGTTTTCCCATTTCAGGAAAGTCAGCTCAAGACAGATGCCTTACTTTGGGGTCAGCAATATTATTCTTATATGTCCAGCCATCTCAATCTTCTTCCAATGAGTGTGTTGGACTTACGGTCACATTCTTATTTTTTTTCTACAGGCAGCATTAACGAAATTTAAAATAAAAATATAAAGTCTTATGAGTTTAAATAAGAGTACATCTCACCTCACATTGCAAATTTCTCTTAAATAATCTTTGTCATGTTTTTGAAATTATTATTTATTTTTAAGTGCTGTGGGAGCCCAACACATATTTCTTCTTTTCTTTATGATATGTTAATAAAATGGTATTGGCCCATTTGCTATTACTTAGTCTTTTACCAGAGCAATCATTGTTAAGTGACCAGTTGTACTATATTCATTTGCTCTTAAATAAGTAGTAAGAAAATATAACAGAAAACATAAGACAATAAACACAATCTAATTGATGAATAATCGTAACAAATATATAATTTTTATCTAAATTTTCCTTACACGTATGATATAAACATGTGATCCTATGTGTACAAGTATAAGGATGCCTGTTAAAATGAGATAGAATATAATATTGGTGTGTTCATCTACTTTGATTTTAAAGTTTCCTTAACAAGGATTATTCATCACTTTTTCATGGTCTAGACTGGCTTTTATCGCTGCTCTGAACACTTAGAAAGCTATTCTATAAATTGGTTCGCCTATAAGTTACACAATTAGATAAAATTCTTAGTGAACACTGACTTAACACACTTGTAATAAATAATGTTAATTGAGAGAAAATGATAAATTGAATTTTGCTTTAAATAAGGCATATTCAAATGAGAATAAGAAGGTAGAGGAATAGCAGAAGAATATAGGAAAATGTGAGAGAAGAGCCAATCATGAAAATTAGAGTTTAAAATATAGCAGATATGCTTTGTGCAGCTAGATACATTGGAATGTCATGAGAAGCATGTCATAAAGAATTTATTTATGAAAATGATAATGCTGAAATACAAAATGAAAATTTACATAACTAGATGAAAGTAAGAGAAAGAAATATATGCATATTTATGTACATTTTGACAATATAATAAGCAATGAATTTGAGATGGTTTAAAAGGAAACATGAATAAATAATGTGTAACCTGATTTATACTAGAGGAACAAATAAACAGGAATGAATTAAATTGTGATTCAAAGACCATATCAAATCATGTCATATTATTTAGGAGAACTTTCAGGCATATCAGAGATATATTCTGTTATTCAAATACTTAACATATAACTAAAGTTATTAGGGATTCATATTTCTCTTTCAACATGGGAATCTTTGTTAAATAGATATAATCAGCATGATTGGGAAGTCAGAACATTGAGTGTTGATTTATGTAAGATAATAGAATTCAAATATTTTGTTAAAAATGACTTACCACTTTTTAAAAAATATATATACTTCTCTCATTAACAAAAATGCAGTCCTTTATAATTAAAGGATAGAAAAAAATCTCAAGGTGTATACTATTGTCATCAATAATATAAATAAAGATAAGTAATATATCTAAAAGTAAATAGCTAAGGAATGGAAAGATGGGAATTTCAAACTAGATCTTAAATAATTTTTTATTCAACCATCTACTCAAAAGCTATTTATTCAATGTCCACTGTATGCCAAACGTTATAATAGGAATGAAGTTTTAAAATATTAAAAATGAAAGTGATGATTTGAATTCAGTAGTGTACATGAATTTGAGACATCCAAGTAAAGTATTTAATAAAAAGCTCACTCTCGTGCTGTGAAGATTTGAAATATTTTATTTTTAATTCTCAAATTAAATGGTTATCAAGTCTCTTTTATCATAAAAAAGTTAAAGGGATATTTTTCTATCAACACAATTTTTCTCAATCTAGGAAGGCTATACTAAATCTAAAATTAGTGATGTTTTCCCCATTTTTAATTCTTATTCAATTTTAATGAATTAAAAACAATTAATTAATTTTATTGGGATAACAAAAATAAGGCTAATTACTATTTTACTATGAAAAGTTCTTATGTATTTTAATTATATACAAAAATAATTCATATATTTTAATTGCTAAAATATAAGCAACTGGTTTGTATATTGATATGTGAATTAAAGTAATTTTCTAGATCAGTGAATTCATGTTAATAATGGTCACCTATATTAAAATTACATTTGTTCTTTTGCTCTAGAAATTCTTTAATAAAAACCCTCTATTTTTTAAAGTGCTGAATTATTTTAAAGATAATTTAGTATCTAATAACATGTATACGTGAATGGATTTATCTGAATAGCAACTGTGTTAGAGCATGGTTTTCTCATAAATGAGAGCATAATTCGTTTTGCATGTCAGTAAGTTAATTGTATCAGATTGTATGTAACTGAAATAATGGAAGATCAACCTCTAGTAATTTTATAATATACAAATTCACCTAGTGTAGCATAAAATCTATTTTATACAGCTAAATTTGGAGGAAGCAAGTATATCTAAGAGCCAAAGAATAGAAGTCAGCATACACAAAAAGAGAAATTGATAAAATTCTGAATGAAAATTACTATCTTAATAAGACCTTCTGAATGAATTTTCAGGTTTATAAAGCGAGAATATAGTCATCACCATCTACTGAATGCTATGTAAATTTCTTAAACTACGTCTTTAAAACCTTAGTCAGGTACCAATACATTATTAATTCCTGCATTAATATAACCAATGGCAACAGTAGCAACGTTATTATGCCATTATAGGGAAACAGAAGCTTTTAAAATAGGATAATTTTAATTGTTTTGCAGATATGCTCATGTACTCCTTTTTAACACTTGAAATAATTGTAAAATTTATAAAACAATTCTGGTGAATGAGCATTTAAAGGTTTAGATCTTAGCTTAATATTTGACACTTAATATTTGACACTTAGCTTAATATTTGACACAAGTCCCTTAGTGCTCTGTATAGATGCCTCCTTAAGTAAATGTCTACTAAACTTCTTTTATTTTATTTTTTTTTTCAATTTGAGTTTGTTTACAAGATTCAACCAATTGATAATCATTTAGTCACATGTGCAGAAAAAAATGTATGGAAACTTCTTAAATCATTTTTTAGTATTATGCAGATTTATCACACAGAATCTGGCATTAATATAAACAACTCTGTTACTTTCCTAGTGTTTTCATAGTCTTCCCGATCCTAACGATAGTTATCAATGTTATCCAAAGTAATGGTAACACCTGATGTAATGTCTGATTTAAATGAGATGATCTGTTAGGATGGCAGACTTCATAATATGTCAGAAAAATAAAGATTAAAAGTGAAACCTTAAAGAAAATCTCAATTTATCTAACTCTAGATTTTTTTATGACTTAAAAAAAATGTAATCTGGTTGCAAAAGACTAATAAAAATATTTCATGAGAATAATATTTTTGAAACTAAAGGTAATAAAGAATGGGTATTAAGTAAAATATGCCATGGAATTGTTTTAAAAACGGAAATTACTTTTTGAATATCTTTACGTTAAGATGCATCTTTGTGAATGCTGTTTTGCATATGATGACTATATTACCAGATATAAAGATTTTTATAAATCCTCTTCTTTAAACTGCTAAAGATAATTGCCTTTCTGTTATTAATTGCTTCTTTCTTATGACAAGAAATTCTACTATGAATAATACTGTATAAAATGTGTTTAAGCTATTCACATTAAATTAAAAACATACATATGCATATGAAATCAAATAAATACTATTTTCTCTTGTCCATCTAAGCTAGGAGACTGTACCTTTGTTTGTTGATAGACAATGTCTATCACATTTATTCTTAGGCCCTTTTTGATAAATTTTCAGATATAGACAAAATTTCTATTCTTTGGAAAACGTAAAAAAATGTGGAGGAAATAGTGGTGTGAGACTGAAAAACATAGGCAAGAAATCTGATGAGAGTGCAGAAGCTTTATATCAGGGATAAGCTAGTACAAGTTCCTCAAATACAAGAAAACTTTCAAAAAACAAAGTGCCAGCCTCAAAAATTAATTTTATGCTTTTCTGGCTAGGGATAACTTGTTTCCTTTCAAAGAGAAACAGTCTACTGAAGTTAATAATTTAGTTATTATTTAAAGTAAATTATACCATCACATCAACTTTTAGCTTTTTTTATTAATTGAACACATATTTATACATATTATTTTGGTACTTAACATGAACAACACATCATTCTTGATACTAAGTATCAGATGTTAAAGATTGAAATGGACCCTAGCCCTCATGCAACTTAAAGTATGGGAAAATCAAAGACATTAAACCAATAAGCAGTAATTTCCAGTCTTCTCTGAAAAATGTCCTATGTGATTGATTAAATCTCAGATAGAAATGTCCTTCAAATCATTACTATTTAATTGAAAAGTGATAATCTAACTAAATAAATTCTAAGTAAGCAATTAATATATATGCATATTTAAATCTGTCCTATTTTGGACACAGGGTGAAAAGGCAGGGTTCTTTGGAAATGACAATAATGCTGGGAAAAATAGAAGGCAGCAGGAAAAGAGGGAGACCAAATATGAGATAAGATTAACTGCATAAAATAAATAGGCATGAGTCTATAGAAGCCGAGAGCTCAGGACAGGACAGGACATTGTGGATATCACTCATTTATAGGGTGACTAGGAGTCAGACCAACTCAATGGCATGTAACACACATATTTGACAAATAAAGTTAAAAGTATTGATATATTTAGTATTGAAATGCAGAAAATATTTTTCAAGTGACTGTTTCTTTCATCTGAAAATATATATTTGGGAATATAAGTGTTTTGCAGACTAAAAGTAACATTCTATGTTGTTTCTTATTCAGAGACAGCTGGCTATTCATGAAAATGGTTTTTCTTTCCATTCTTACCCTCTTGTCCAGATTGCATAGCCCATCTTACTTTTCAAATAATTGATACCATAAGGTTAAATGGGAAAGGATTCTGAGCAAAAGATATTGCTTATTTTCTAGTCTTGATCCACTAAAAGTTCCCACAGCACTCTGCTATGTTCTCTTCCCTTCTTGGCTGACTGGGGTGGAAATCTAAGAACTTTATTTTATTTTATTTATTTATTTATTTTAGATGAAAAAGCCCTTGTTCATTTGTTTCTCTTAGTTTCTTTAAAGAAGAAGATCACACTTCAGATCAGGAACACTCACCTTAGATCAATAAGTGAACAAGGAAAAAAAAAAAACTTGAATATTTTTAAACCATCAATCTGGGCTCTATTTGTTACAGCAGCTAGCTATGCCTAACTAATATACTTATTAAAGGACTCATCCAAAAAAACCCCACATTTTTTAGCTGGAAATAAAAATGAAGATGAGAATTTGGGGTGAACAAATAAAGAAAAATGAAAACAAATCAAAAGGAGACACGAATTGCTGAACAGTGAAGACTGTACTTGGCAAAGATGAAGTGGGGAGGAAAAGTTGGCCTCTAGACTAAACCAAGATAGAAGTGAAATATAAATAGATGATTACTGGTCCTCAATAGCCTTTGTATTCTGCATAAGTATTTGACATTCTTAAACTGAACTTGTTAGATGCCAGTCACTTGGATACTGGAAAAAAAAAAAAAAGTAGGTTAATATTCCCTAATAATGACCATTAATTGGCATTTTGGAATTTTATAATAAATTATATATTTGTATTTTATCACCGATATCAAAGAAAATGAAATTGAGTTAGAATTATACAAATGTACTGTTTCTGAAAAGCTGTCTGCATCTTCATTCATGGCTTATATTCAAGAACTTAGGTATTCCATAAATTCCACTTAGATAACACATATACATATGAAACAAATACAATGTACACATACTTTCCCCATACATACACGTAAATATAGACATAAGTAAGTCAAATAAAATTTCAGTATTTAAATATGCAAACATTTCAAAGCTAAAAATGACCAGAAAGAGCTTTAATGGGGGAGGTGGGAAAGATCAGTTAACTCTATGAAAGTTTTCCTTTTTTCTATGTGGATGCATGTGAGTGTCTTTCTTGCACAGTTTTAAAACTGGTCCAACTTGTTTTGTTTCAAAATGCTTTGGTTAGGAACAGATCTGCTAACCTCAGTTTTATTCTTTCCCCATGATATTTCCATTTGCTTCCAATAGTGTCAGAGGTGCACGGATCCTTTTATCAATACATTTACACACACACATACACACAGAAAAAAGAAAAAAAAAGAAACATAATATTATATCAATTTGTAAAGTCTCAGTGCACTTACTATCCTTTTGCTGAAAGCCTTCACCTTTCTTGATTTGTGACATTCTGGCTCAACTTGGAAAGAAGTAGAACCAATTTTTTCTGATCATTTACAAAACATTCTTAGGAAAGATCAAAATGCCTTCTTCAGCTCATTATAGATCATCTATCTAGATAGAAGGAACGTGAAGAAAAACTGATATTCTACTTTTGTAAAAAATGCTTTTAAGAAATAATTTTATTAGCATGTTATAATTTTTTTTTTTCTGACCCATTCTCTCTTTATTTTTGAATATTTATCTGCAAAGAAGAAACAAGGGGGACTTTTTGAATTCTGTTGTTCATTCCACCTAGCTCTATTAATTTTTTCTAAAATTTCCTTCAAATATGTTCAGTATGTTTAAAAGCATGTAACATGTAAGTATAGACTCAAAAGCTGAGTCCAGATTAAAAATACTAAGTATAGTATAAGTAATATCAGGCAAATATATGTATTTTACTCAAATCACTTAAGGTGCTTTAAAAGTAAGCTATGTTTCTCCACCCAGACAGTACAAAAAGACTTAATTCTAGAGTATTCCTTGAGAATTTCAGTTAATTCAAACTTAAGATAGTAAATATATATCCTGTTAATGTGTCCATAGGGACATTAACTTATATTTCACTTGTCTGAAGAGAGATATGAATTGATTGGTGAATTGACCAATGAGTTTAAGAAGTTCAGGGAGTGCTGTTATTTTAACATGATAATTATTTACTGTTACGAAACCAATGAACTGCAACCTATACTTCATGAACAAAAAGTTTATAATCTAATTTAGGTTGATAAAGTGCTCACCTCCTGGGCTCACACACCTTTGCTAGAAGAATTACTATTTTCTAATTTATAAAATTCCTATTTTCTAATTTATAAAAATAAGGAGGTTGTTTTACTCCATATGAGAAAGAAGTTAGGAGAGCCATAGAGTGACATGCAAATGATATGTATTACAGATCATCACGTCTAAGCACTACATCGTTGCTAAATACAAATGTTAAGAACATTATATGTCTGTCCTTGCTGTGCAGAAAATTATCAAATTACATGAAAGAAAAAACAGTCTGGATTTAGAGGAGTGGAAAACTATATGCTGACCTTAAATGAGGATATCAACAAGAAAGAATGACTCTTTTCAGTGAGAAATAAAGAAATAAATGGGATATTCCAGGAAATACAATTTAATGGCTTTATGCTTCCCATTATCTGTCATCTGCTTGCCACTTTTATCTGGATAAGATTTTCACATATTTCTAGAAGGACAATCATAAAGCAATCTTCATCTTACTGTCATATAAAAATCATTACATTTGGAAATATTGTTAGTTGTGTTTTAATTCTAGTGGTTTGTACAACAGTGTAAAGATACTTGACATTTTAGCCATCTTCCCAAATAAACTTATGGAACTGAATTTTTTACTTATAAGTACAATAAAGATCATGCAATTTTGCACTGCTATGTTTTAAATGAGAATATTAGGTCTCCAGAGGTAAAGTGATTGCCACCATGGCAGAGCTAGTGATTGGTAGAATTGTCAGAGAGACAAGGTTTTCTGCTTCCCAGCTCAGTATCTTCCTTCAACAACACCCCATTGAAAGAGGCTGAGGAAAAGTTATATTTTTATATATTGCATGTAAATTCTCAGTGAGCAAGCACATTATATTTAAAAACATATTTTTAATTGAGCTGTCAATATTTTATGTGCTAGCAGCAGAATACCAGTTAATCGCTACTTTTTTCTTTTGTTGAAATCTGGGCACTGCTATCTAGATGTTACAAAATACTGTGCTTTTGACTTACAGGAGAAAATCAGACAAAACCAAGCATTGTCATTTATTAAAATGAAATAAAGAGGCAGTTCTTGTTAACATATGAGATGTCAATTTAGTATATAAAATAAATAGAAGAATAAACTAAGCATGGGAAAGATAGCATTTTTCTATTAAAATATTTTTATATAACTTTTATAGGATAATCATTGTATTACCTAGGATTTTCTAAACAAGACAAAAATTTACAATATACGTGTTAGATCTTTAATAGTCATTATTACTGTATATTTATGAACTTAGCCAAGAAATTTTGCTAAATACTAGTTGCTCCCAGTTTGGAAAAGAAAAAGAAAAGGAAAAACAAGCAAGCCACAAATATGATTTTTCTTTTGTAACCCCAGATAAAATCAGTTAGTGTAGTATATTAGCAAAATATTTAAACGGCTTTCATCTTTTGTTTAACTTCTCAATAATGACATATATTTAATCATTTAAATTACATATTAACGGGATTTACTTATGTCAGTGATAATATATATTTTAAATAAATACCCATAGTACCTGAAAACACTTGTTAATGAGCTAGCTTATGGTAAAGGAAGGAATGTGAGATTTAATCAGTGATTTATCATAAAGCTCTATGAAAGAACTGAAAATAAGAGGACACATGATCCTCTGGGCAATAATAAACTATAAGCAACAAAATCAACAAATACAATGATTTACTTCTTGTGTTGTATAAAACTTAAAGTAAGTCGTGAAAGACTAGGTAACGTATGTCGGTCGAGGATGTTAAAAATATCATCCGTTTTTATCATTTATGAACAGCGTATATCTTCTACCAGCATATCATAGGCTTTATTTTTGATGAGACTTCTGGAGGCAATAGCAATAAAGAGGAAAAGGCACAGAGGAATGTCTTCCTCTAACCTGTTTTGAAATGTGGTCAGAGGCTTTCTGTGCATGTGAAATTTTCAATAGTTCAAACTGTTTCTGTAATGCCACATGTAGTTTTTTGGAGAAGTGAAAGTGCTATAAAATCATAGTTGGAGCTAGCACCATGCTCCTGGGTCAAACTGACATTAACTGCAGAGAAGACTAGACATCAAGCAATAGAATAATAGATCGTAATAGTCCAGCCAGCTGCAAGAAATTTAGTGACAAAAAACTTTATGAATTAAATTTGCACTAGTATTGTGGCTACTCTGCAACTTTTATTCTTTTTATCAATAAAAATAGACATGGTTGCATAAAGTATACAACAAACTTATTACTGAGCTCTAAGTAATGTGCTTACTTGTATACTTTAAGGTAGTCACCAGCAGAACTAAATATGATAATTAGAAATTTTTCACTTTATGGTACATATTTTGCTACTAACAGTGAAACATTTGACACCTACTCATTGGGGTAAAGTGTGGAATATATTCCAAGAAAGTTAAAAAACATGATACACTAGTAGATATTATATATAAATATATATTGAATCTCTTTGTTGTTCTATATTCTGTAGGAGTTGCTAATCCATGGCAAAGATGATAGGAACAAATTGAAATACATAAAGAGAGAATGTGGAGTAGATTTTGGCACGTAATTAAAAACACTTATTATAAGACAATAAAATAAGGATAGAAATTTAAATGAAATCTTGCTAATACAACCCAGTTCACTTTCTCTCAGCATTCAACAAAGTAATTATGAAAACACACACAAAAATTGAAAACTCATGACAAAACTGGATAATGGGACTCATCAATATATCACAAGCATTTTCAGAAAATATCTATGAACTTACAAGGCCAAGAGAACTGAACTGAGATAATGATTTTTTTTCCTCTTTTATGCAATTACAATTGTAAACTCCCAGAGTCACAGAATTAGAATTTCTTCAAGAGTCTGTTCTTTGCTCCAACAGTGCAAAGCTTATGCCACTTCTCTACACGGTGGCTGCTATTTCAAGGAAAACAGTAGTAGAACTCCAGCTATCTCATTCTTGGATTAGCACCTCTTCTTTCAATCCCATTTGAACACCCTAGAACTAGGGTGATCATATGCCCCAGTTTGCCTGGGATAATCTTGATACATATTGGTGCCCTGCATGGTTGTTAATAGAGCCCTGTTTCACTTTAAGATTTTCCTTTTATGGACAATAACTTGTATGTTGACCATATCAACAACATATATGTTCTAAGTACATTATAGAGCTTGTAAAATGGGGAATTGGCAATTGCTTGCAGAATCAGGAAGAAAATGCCAACATTTTAAAGTAAAATAGATACAATTAATTCAAGAATTGTCCTTGTAATTATTTAGTATCCTTATTGTTTACATACTTCCTCTGTTCAGAATATCAGGCCAAAAAAATGGTGAGAGTTAAAGAAGACTATATCTTAATCCAATAGGTCTATAGTAGTTATATGCCAGCTAGACACCATAAATTGGTGTAGAAATCATGTACGTATTTTACCCTATTATTTGGATAGAAAAGGTATTCATTCAATATTTGTACTAAAAAATAAAGTGGAATCAAAGGTAATCTGACTACACCATTGGAAAGCACAGATATTGAATAAAATGTTCTCTTTCATAGGTGAATGGAATAAAACAAAAATATAGGCAGGGCTTATCCATGCAAAATAATTCTTCTAAAGATGACAATTTCTTAGTAATATACTCAATCAGACACAAGGAAGATGACCTCAGTGAAATAGGAGAAGAATGATGAATAAGGTAAAATAAAAAATTAAAAACACATGATAAAAGGAAAATGAATGAAGTAAGAAAGAAATGTCAGAAAGTTTAAAAAGCAACCAAAGAAACGAAATTCGACTTGGAGGTAATCAAGAGCATCTTGATACTAGAAACCAAAAGAAAGGAATTAGAGGAAAAGCGGAAAGCTCCCGAGAATGTAGAGATAATATGACAACTAAATTAAAATGGTGTGAAAAAAGATAATAGATATGGTGAATAGGAGATAGGGCTCAACCTCAGAAACACTTGAGGTAGAAAGAAGTATAATTGGGACTGTAATAATTAAAAATAAAACTTGAAATAGAAATGTATGAGGATTGAATATCTTTACCAACTCATAGAAAACATTAATGAACCTTCAATTAGGCAAATGTTAGAAATGTTTAATATTTAAGAATACATTTTAAAATCTTATTAATATCTAAGTAGGCAATTCTCAAAGCAGGCTTATGACTTCTTTTCAATAGTAATTCTCAGAAGACATTAGAGCAAATAACTGTAAGTCAGAGAAGACATTTTATGTCCTCTAAAGTTGTTCTGATACGAAAGTTTAGAAAACATATTATTTCCTACATACGGGGACCTATACAAACAACCAAGAAGAGAATAAATATTAAGAATTTAAGGTTAAAGTTTTTGTGTTATAAAAAAGATGACATTTTCTGTCATCCTTCCCAAAACCCACCTTCTTAACGTTATAAAAACATAACCAACCAACCAAACAAAAAACAATGAATCTAAAGGTTAGGTTTGTATACTCTTAGCTTGTACAATCTTCAGTAAATCACTTAACTTCTCTGACCTTGTTTTATCTATTTATAAATAGAATAATTATAATATCTACTCCACAGCTTTGTTGTGAGCATAAAAGGAGATGATTATTATGAAAGTGATCTTATAACACTTTGTTAAATGTAAGGAATTATTTTTAATCATTTTGGGGCTTGAAAATTATTTAGGAGAAATATCAGTCATTTTCACATTCCGTTCTGGAAATGATTCTATTCATGGTGCATTAATACTTCTCTCAATGAAATAAAGAATTTGGAACTGAATAAACATGTTACATAGAAAAACAGTCCTTGGTAAGTTGTTTAAATGCTAATTTTAGATTTGGTTATATATATAAAAAAAATTGCTTGTTACAAAAAACTTGCCTTTGAACATGCAGTGCTGTCTCAATCATATATGTATGATTGATATATATATATAGTTATTCATTTTTGCTACCAATTTCTTTACTTGTTTTTTTTTTTTTTATAGAGCATGTTCATTCATGATGTTTTTATTTTTTTACTTACAGAGTTAAACTTCTATCCTTCAATGACTCTATCTATCACTAATAATCAGCAATTCTTTTTAACTGATTATCTGAATTTTCAAGTCAAATGACTTATTTTATTTTAAATTATATTTTAGAATGGAGTGAGTACTCTATTTACATTGTATCTTCGTGTACTTTTGTTTCTTCTGAAAACGTGCTGTGTAGAATGATTTTTAGAATATGAAAAAAGCTTATGATATAGGATTTAGCAAAAAGGAAATGATACAAATTAGGTATACAGTTGGACTGATTTTATTTCATACAATACAGTAAGAAGAAAAGAAACATACTGACATGATAGTAGAGAACCTTAGATGGTAAGAATATATTCTTTCTTTCTTTTTCTTATCTCCCTTTATTCATCTTATAAATTACATAGTTGTAGAAAATATCTATTAAAAATATAATAAAGGAGGATGTGGTTCTTGAAAGCCAAGTTAGAATATGCATTGAAGAGAAAGAGAGACAAAATAGGATAATTGTAAAAAAGGATATGGTAAGATTTCCAGGAAATACCAGTGAAGATGATATAAGTGTGGACAGAGAAAATCATTGTAAAATCCTTTGACAAAAGCTTTGAGATAGAAGCTGTTATTTTCCGGTATGATGTTTCAATTGTGAAGCCATAGAAAGAAAGAATTGAGAAAAAGCACAGTCAAAACATTGGGAGGAAAGGATCATTTTGGCAGCTGAAAATTGGCAATTGATTAGAGGAGGACAGTATTTGAAGCAGGCAGACCAAGGAGGAGTTGCTCAGTGGCCGTGAGAGATGGCCATATCATCAACCTACTGAAGTAGCTGTAAGAAATGTTTCTAAGAAGGTGCCATTGACTCACTCAGAAAAAATTGGCAAGATGGCAATAAATCATGTGCTTCTACAAAAGAGCCACTGGAAGGCAAATTAATATAAAGCTACCACTTAATAAGTGAAGATGACATTATTTTCAAACAACTTAAGTATTTTGAATATATCAGTAAATAGACATTTAAGTGAAATGACTCAGGGTGGGTCTCACATAAATAAAGTAGAATGCAATACAACCCTAGTTGATATAATCTATATTATGAGAAATTAGCATATAATATCAAATAAACACTGCCAGTATAATAGTCTCTTTTTACATACAAAGGCTCTTGCTTCTGTATCTGAAGCCATTGTTCTCCAACTAATATGTCGGCAGGACATAATTATTCAGTTAGCTCTGTGCTAGAAATCATAGAGAATTAAAGGTTTTTCTCCCTTTAAGGAACCTTTATTACTATTAGGAAGGTCTAACAAATTTATGTTAATAATGTCCAGGGATATGTATTATAGCTTTGTTGTAATAATGAAAAATTAGGAACGACACAAAGAACGATCATTAGATATATTGGTAAATAAAATCTGACTTATTTATATGATGATATACTATACTTCAGTTAAAACGAGTATCTAAATGTGTTAGTAAATAAATTTCATAAGATTCCATGACAAATTAGAAAAATATAAATACCAAAGTATAGGGATAGTTTACTACATAATAAATGATATACTATATGTATTTAAAACTATACATAGCATATACATGTGTGTATATAGAATATATAAATGCATGTAGTATATTATTTATGTTTTTATTGTGAGTGAAGAAAGAACAAAAGCATGAATAAGAAAGTTAAAACTGAGAGGGAGAGAAAAAGAAAGAAAGGGAGGGAATAAGAAGTAATGCTGGTCCTTTTTTTTTCCCCTCTTACATGTTGAACTGTTAGGAATTGTTTGAAAAATAGTTAATAAATATTTGCTTTCAAGTAAAAAAATAAATAAGAGTGGAGGGGAGGGGAGAGTACAAGGAGGGAGAAAAGAAAAGAGAAACTTGCAAAGCACTACTCAGAAAATGTAAAGAGTTTCAAGGAAGGAGGGAACTATGGGAGGCTTGGGGAAAAATGGGGAGTAAGATAGGACTTAAAAAATAGGAGGACTTGGGGAGAAAAAAAATAGCTTAGATGAAAGAGGCTCTGTTCATCCCTTTGGCAACAAAGTCAAAGTTGTGATGGAAACAAGGAGCAGAAGAAAGGGAAAATAGCCTGGGATCTAGATGAATAAGCCATACAACTAGGGAGAACTACAAGAAATCATCCTGCAATGGCAGAAGGTAGGATGGGGCAAGAACATGAGGCTGCCTGGTCTCGGGTGACTGAGTGGGACGAAGGCCGTGGCAGTGCCACTGGCAGAAGGGTCCACTTAAAGGGGCCACGTCCTCGAGTGGATTTTCATGGTGACAGACCTGCTCGCTCTGAGCACCAGTACTGATTCGACTGTTCACGGGAGACACCAGGGACTTACAGAGAGACATTGTTGGAGCGAGGGCCGAGAGAGACTCACTCTGTACAGAAGTACAGGTGGTATCTATTGTTCCTTGTTGAGCTCTCACCTCTACCAGTGCACAGACACAGCACCAACCATAGCGGCGATGTCATCAAACTGGATAACAGAGGTCGCTCCACCCAGAGGATTCCTGAAACCCTGCCTCCCTCAACTCGCACCCCTATCCATGCCACATCCAGGTGTGTCCTCAGTGAGTCAGGTGTTCCTTGCTGAGCAGCGCCTAGACTCACACTGGAGCCAGCTGGCCTCGGTTTCTGGTGTGGCCTTGTGAGGCAACTATAAGCACAGCATCTGTGGATTGCTTGCTAAATCTTAACACGTGGCCCCAGAGGGGAATAATCTTGTGCTAAATTTGGCCTGCAGCTGAACCCCTCTCAGGACTGTGCCACTGGACACCTACTTCACAAATCCACACTAATAAGACCGGGAGACTTTGAAGCTTTGCTTAGTACATAGAAACAGACACGAAAAGGCAGCCAAAATGAGAACACAAAGAAGCAAAAACCATATGAGAGAACAGAACAAAGATCCAGATATAATGGAGTCAAGTAATCTAACACATGCAGAGTTCAAAATATTGGTTATAAAAATGCTCAATGAACTTTTGGGAACCATAGATAAATTCAGCGAGATCTTCAACAAAGAGATAAAAAAACATAAAAATGTAAATGGAAATTGTAAAAGGAAATCAGTCTGAAATGAACACATTATCCAAGATGAGAAGTATATTAAATGGAATAAACAAATAAATAAACAAAGCGAATAAAGAAAAGAATCAAATGCCCTATCTAGAGGATGGGAAAGTGAAGGACACTCAATCGGAATGGCAAGAGATAAGATGTCAAGACTATAAAAATAATTTAAAGAGAATATGGAATACTATTAAGGGTCCAAATATCTGTCTGATAGGCGTAGCTGAAGAAAATCAAGATGTTAAACAAAATCAAGATGTTAAACAGCTGTTTGAAGAAATAATTATGGAAAACTTCCCAACCTTGTGAAGAAAATGGACATAAACCCCAGGGAGCTCAGAGAATCCCCAAAATCAGGGGTCCAAAGAGGCCTACACTAAGACACATCATAATTAAAATGCCAAAGGTTAAATACAAAGAAAGAATATTAAAAGTAGCAAGAGAAAAACAAATAGTTACTTATAAAGGAACACCCATAAGACTGGCAGCTGATTTTTCAAAAGAAACTATGCAGAACAGAAGGGCTTGGCAAAAAATATTCGTCAGAATGAAGACCCAGGATCTACAACCAAGGATACTTTATTCAGCAAAGCTATCATTTAGAGTTGAAGGACAGATAAAGAGCTTCCCAGACAAAAGTAAACAAAGGAATTTATCACCATCAAGCCAGTATTACAGGAAATGTTGGAGGGACTTCTTTAAAAAAAAAAAAAAAAGTATTAAAAACAGGAATCAAGAATGGTAACAACTACATTCTTATCAATAAGTACCTTAAATGGAAAAGAATTAAGTGCTCCAACCAAAAGATAGAGTGGCTGAAAGAATAAGAAAACAAGATCCCTACATATGCTGCCTACAAAAGGCCTACTTCAGATTAAAAGACACACAGAGACTAAAAGGAAGGGGATGGAAAAAGATATTGCTTTGTTAGACCTAGAAGGTATTTAAGTCAGACAGAGAAAGAATACTATATGATTTCACTTATATGCGGAATCTAAGGAATAAAAAAAAACAAATTAATCAGAAACAGACTCACAAATATAGTGGACAATTGGTGAGGAAACAGGGGAAGGGGGTTTGGGGGACTGGAAGAATAGAGTGAAGGGTCAAAGAAGTACATTAGTAGCTGATGGATGATGGTCATGGGGATGGGGGTCATGGCCTAAGGAATGCAGTAGTATTAATATGTTGGATAGGTGGAGGGTCAGGGAGAGAGGAAGTAATTGGGGAGATCGTTTTACAAACTATATAGATGTCTAATCAATGTACTGTATACTTGAAACTAATTAAAATAAATAAATTAAAAAATAAAAAATAAAAGAACGGGAGAACTTGAAATGGAAAAAGGTGTGGTAGAAGAACAGAATGAAGAATTTGTGAAATTAGTGTTCTTTCCAGTAAATAATAAATACTTAAGAAACAAATTGGGACTTGTGACAAAAAAAGGAAAATTGGAGAAGATATGTCGGTACCAAATAGTGACTATTTTTAAAAATAGAGAACAAAAATGTATTTTAGAGTTTCTAGAAAAGAGGTCTTCATCTCTATTATGTTCCAAACAGAATAACTGAAAAAGTCCAATCAATAATAATACTTTGTGGCTCAGTAAGGCATAGTTTGGGGAGATGGTACTGGTGTGAGGTATGTTTTACAAATGTTTCTGTAAGCGATCCCAATATGCATTTTCTCTCCTCCTTTGTAGGAAAATCAAACTAAATGAAATGGCTGAAGGCATTAGCTCTGATAACATAAAATACTGGCAGTAGGACTTTTGTATGATATAAATCAATTTTCTATTTCTTAAAAAGTAGCAAGTCTATGTGGTGTAAAAAATAATGAGATAAAAATCATGTTAACAACTTTTAATGGGTAGATACCCTTTTACAGTTTTGTTTTTTGAATCACGTAAATATATTACCTATTTTAAAAATACTATTCTTTATAAAAATTCTATTCCTTTAGAACTATGGATTTAACCTCTAGTAATTGTCTTCTAAGACAGTATATACAATACTGTAATACAAACAATAAAATTGGTTTGATAGTTTTTCTTAATGTATTACTTTTAAAATATTTCAAACAATTATAAAAGGATCAAACTAACTATTATGAATCATAAACTTATCAGCTGCCTCATGTCAATTATGTATAGCAAAAGCATATTTCCTTGTGTTGCTCATACTGGAGTGCATCCCTGAATGAACACTGACTTCTGAATGCTTCATGTTCTTTTATAATGAATTATGCAGAAGTTCCATATCGGGACTATGCTAAGGTGTTAAAGTTCATGTCAATGAGTTGTTTGTAATTCATACAGATGTAGTAAACAAATACCTTATTTTCCTTTATATATAAGTCCAACATTTTGTGTAGAATAACTGCCATCAACACACAAATGAATAAATCAAAAAGCAAATGCTCTAATAAACTGCTTATCTTAAAAAAAAGAAAGAAAGAAAGAAAAAGGTAGCCATCTTTTAAGGACACAGCTGGGAAAAATTTCAGAGTAACTTGCTGTGCGAGTTATGCCTGCAAATCTTATTAAGAGTAATGGAATTCTGAACATAACAACTAGCACATTGATTTAAACATTTTCTCAACATGTACATTTTATTTTTAGAAAAGCATTTCTTTCAGAGCAGTAAGAGTTCAGAAAATTTGTATTTCTATAAGGTTTGATATTATACCTGAATCTTTTTTTTTTTATAAATGTACAATTATGAAAACACTCAAGTAGAAACCACAAAATTTTTTTCTAATATTTTATGGAACAGTAAAACACTAAGAAAAGAAGTTCTGGGGTCTCTTTCTCATAAATCTATGTATACTTTTTAAGTCTATTTATTTACCATGTACATTTACTTACCACAATAAATCTTTGATCCTCATGGAAAATATTTATAACGAAATTTGGAGAAAGTCCATGGGAAAAAAAGAGTTTGTAATTCTATTGTTTAAAAACTAACAAACAAACAATAAAGTAGAGAGAGAATATAACAATATCTCCAAGGTCCTAAGTGTGGTAGAGACCACTTCTCAGTATCTGATCTCCTATCTCCAATTTTATCTGAGCATCTGACTTCCAGAATAAAGACTATATTTCCAGATTCTCTTGCAGCTAGGTATGTAACTAAGTTATATCTAATGGAATATAAGCAGATGTGTTATGTGGCAACTTAGGAAGAAACAGGATATAAAACGCTTCTCTTTTCTATTTATCCTTTTCTCCATGCCACATGAGATGTTGGTATCTACAATATTGAGACCAGGCAAATTCTGAAGGTGGAATAATCAGGGAGATTACTTCGTGAAGTTTATAAATGTTTAACTTTTTTACATTTAAAATAAATAAATAAACTTTTTTAGAAAAGAAAATATCGAATAAATAAAAAAAGAATATTTTTAAATGACTAGATAGATGTGATCTTGATTGGTTATAAAAAGAGCATAAGTTTTTTTTGTTTTTGATTTTTATTGTGTTATGTGGTATTGTATTATATTATATTGTCTTTCATCATCAGTAAAAGTATTTTTATATTGTAATATTTTAATATACTTAAAAGCCTTTTCTTTCATTGCTTGATTTTAAATGCTTTAAATGGACATATTTGAGGAAATTTGGACAATACAGAAGAGAGCTAAGCGGAAATGAAAAACTCTAACAGAGGAATTCAAACAGTATACTTTATATTCAAGTAAAAAATATCTATAACAAAAAGTCAAAGCATTTATTATATATTGATGTAAATGTTTTTTTAATTTAAAAAAATTAAAATCAGCCTTTGTTTGAATTTTAACTCAAACAGTGAATGAGAATGTGATTAAACAGTGAATATAAATTGCCCTAATAGACAGAGCTACATATGTAATAGTGTTCTTTATTTTCTATCACCAAAGTAGACCTTATTAGGTTTAAATATAACATATGTAAATAAGTTATTTTATGTTTTGTGTCCCAACCTCACTCTACTGCTTCTCATGCTCAGAATCATGCATTAAAAATGATTTTTATAATTTTTCTCTTTTTGACAAAATAAAACAGCATGTTGGCCAGCTTTTCAACAGTTGAAAAGAACGTTGAAACTTTTAGTACATGCAACGCACACACACGCACACACATAAAATGAGGAATTAATGTGAGATTCACAAACTCAAGTGAAACTGGCAATATAATAGCCAAAGAGATTAATCTTGGATGAGATTACTGCTACACTGAAAATCTCACTTATATTTAGTAATATTTGTCTTTAAATTTAATGGATTATATACTTAAACCTCTGTTTAAAATAAAACCAAACTAAATATTGAATCATCAGAAATATGCACTGATGGAAATAGAAAACTGTGTATATAAATTTGCCTCTGTTTTAGAAGAAAACATCTAATATTTAAAAATATCTTAAGGTCCAGATAATGGTTGACATATTTCTTCACAAAGAATATTTTAGAAATTATGAAAAAAATTTAAATGTTTTGTGGACAAAGATGGTCTAAAAGGGAGGGAGAGAGGATGCTAGTCATGTTTCCCTTTGAATTTATAATTACCATCAAGAAATACTTTTTGAGTCTCCTGTGTGCATGCCAGTATGGTAATACTGATCAGCTCACTGGCCGCCATCTAGATGTCCAATGCTAAATTAAGTTTCTCTGATTTATGTTCATTGCTTTATTTGTGCCCTGGTTCATCTGTTCTTACAAGCTGCTCTGTTGTGCTCCTACCAGCAAATTATGTGACAGTACCAACATGGTACTAATTTACTGAACTCTGCGCTACTAACGAAACCCTTCTCAGTTTATTTATATCCCTACTCATTATTGTTTTCTCTACCTCCTTTTGTCTCTAAGTGAGCACTGCCAAGCCAATAATGTATCCGGAGTAATTAAAAAACAAATAAAGCAACTCAACTTTATACTTTTCCATCTGTTGATGTATGTTAGTTTACATCTTTTTCATACCCTGGTGAAATCTATAAAATTTCCACTTAGTCACTAAATTCAGTTTGCCTAAGATAAAGCAATCCTCTGTTACCTAGAAAATCTTTTAAAATATAAATTTAAATATGTCACTTACTAATTAAAAATTCTTCAACGGATCATAAAGATTAAATTCAAAATCCTCTTTTAGTATCTGAATTATCTCTCACTCTCCAGACCTATTTTCCATTACTCCATTCTTTATACCATACAGCTACAACATAAAAAACTTGGTGTCCCCTGAATCTTCAACACTATGTTCCTTCCCAATGCATCTGTGTTCATTAGCCTTTCCCTTCAGCATCTGGCTCAACTTCTATTAAGCTTTCAAAACATAGCCTTTTGTCACTCCTTCTATTCAAGTTCTAATTCTAGTTTATGAAAATTCCTCTACTAATGTCTCTATAACATCCAGTAACTATAAATAACTAAAATTTATGATACTCCCTTTGAATTATCTATGTACTCATTTAATTCCCTGAGAAAATCATGCTTCATGGGCTTTGTACCTCTTCGATTGTAATATTTAAATGACGTTTCTTTATTTCTATAACCCAAGAATTTAACACAATTTGCCTTTTATATAAGGTGCTCGATAAAATGATTTGACTCTATGAATAAATAAAAAGACAAGCAAATATGTATGTACTAGCCAAACTCTTAACTGTAGCTCCTTTCTTATAATCTTCCAAATATATTACATATGTTAATTTTTTTCTCTAATTTTTGTCAATATATTTAAGTCCAAGTACATGGTAAATTCTATTAGTGAAAACTCCCCTTTACTTAATATTAATATCTTATGAGGTTATAAACAGCTAATATTCAGCAATTTCCACTTAAGATAATCTTTCTTTCCTGAGCTTGGACAATTCAAATAGAGATCAATAAATTATCTGAAATTTCTACTCCTTGTGCCAAAAATTCAAATAATATTTTTACTAAAATCATGCTATTCTATATTCTACTCTTCCTATTGTGCAGGAGATTCAACTATATAAATTTTTTTTGTATCTTAAATTTTCAACCTTTGATAATAACCCTATCGAAACTTCTTAATAGTGTTAAAGAAGTTGAAAATAAAATAGCAGTTCATTTACCATCACAGGGAACTATTCAGTATTGTTTAGATGGGTCAAAATAATAAAAAAAAAGACTAAAGGAATAGTAATATAATTGTAATATCTATGCTGAGATAATTTAAAGGAAGATCAATTATTTGATCAGTCTGATATGTTTTTATATTTGTCTATGTTTCTGAAAAATAAACACAAGATATATAAGATCAAGATCAACAATATTGAGCAATTACTACATGATCTTTAATAAATATAATTCTTGGCTTAAATACAATATGAAGTAGAACCATTGTGACCAAGGTAGTTGAACAACTTAATTATATGTCTATTTGATGTATAATGTCTTCAAATATATGTATCATCTATTATAACAATATTTTTATTTAGAAATTACTTATGGGGTCATTGGCAAATCATAACAAGTAATAACATACATTTCTGTTTTTTATTCATTAAACAAATTTTATTGAAATTTATTTTTAAAAGAAAAAATTATTTAAAGCTACTAAATGTATGTCATTTCAAAATAAGAAATTGAAGGACTCATCTTCCTACTTTAAGAGATTTATCAGATTTTGTGAAAATTAATCAAGTCCCTCAAAAATTTTTAAAAATAAGTTTATAAACAGGAAGCATCGTATCCTGCGTTGAGACAGAATTCTTGGTTTCTTCAATTATTGTGATAAATAACAGTTCCTTTAAAGGCTGAGGAAATTTATTTTTTTAATTTTAAAACAGTTTAAAATCATAGTAATTTCATCTTGAATTAAATAGATACTTCGTATCATAAGTTTATTTCTGAAAAACATTAAAAACTTTCTGGACAGAAAACTGTTAGAGGCAAGAAACATACATTTTGTGGCCTTTAATAAAAATAACTATGATAGAGATTTGCTGAAGTATTTACTCTTACTAATATTTAATGAATAACTCTAACACTCCAGGCTTTACTCTCTGTTTCTTTAATTGCCTCAAATTTTGCGTTGTTTTCTGTGCCTTGTTATTACCTCCTCATCTTCACTGAAAATAATGCTTCATGGAAATATCTACAAAGGCTTATAGAGAATATCTATTAATTCTCTTCTACCTAACATGTTTTATTTTCATGAACTGACTTTCTTTCAACAAAACAGAAATAGCCAATCACTTGTTTCTGATTCCTTCTTCATAAAGCTGAACATGAGATCAATGGCTGGCTACTCAAGGTACCCAATCCCTCTGAAATAGTGTTTACTCTAGAGCAGACACATGAACCCAACTGACCAAAGTCTGATAGATAAATGTAGAGAGAGAGAGAGGTTTTTTCTCATTCTGACATTAGGAGAGTCAATGATCATGTAGATGAAGAATCTATTAGAATCTATCTGTAACTATTAGAATCTATCCTTGCCCACTGTAGTCAAAGATTATCTAATAATAAAGCTAAGTTAAAAAAAAATGGAGCCAAAAGTTGATGAAAAATAGACATAATGATTATATTACTTGAATCCTTATATCCAGTAATGTCTAAAGCCAGCTTCACCCAGGACTTTCCAGAAATCTAAACCAGTAAACCATCTTATGCTGTTGTTAGAGCCTAGGAAAGTCTGTCCCCAAATATCCCACAAAGGTATATTAAATACTTTGAATTAAAGTTTCTTGACAAGCAACTAGTGTGAGAATGGCAAATTTACTCTCCCTTGTCTCCTTGAATGCAGGAAATATTCCTTGCTGCAAGGGAGCTAAGAGAGACATCCTTATGACTAGAGTTAAGAAATCCATGGTGGAAAATCTTACATTAAAAATAAACAAACAACAGCAACAACAACAAAAAAAACCAGTAAAACAAAAACTTGATTACCCTTTTACTAATTTACTACCCAAGCCCAAATTACTAATTTACGTCCAAACCTAAGTGTCTTTGTCCTCTGACTTCTTCACAAGTTTTTTGTTTCTTTGTCTAAAAAGTATAAAAAGCTGGCTTTTTCATCATATTTTTTGGAGCATCATTTATGATCTCCCATGTGCATATATTAAATTGTTTCTTCTTCTCTTATTCTGGTTTTGTGTCAATTTTATTATTAGTCCAGCCATAAAACTCAAGAAAGGTAAACAGGGGAATTCCACCCTCCCCTACACCATGATATAATAAAAAATATATGTTTGTTTTTTGTTTCAGGCTACTGGCACAAGAACTCCAAAAATCCTTGAAATTTCCTATGTGATATGCACATCTTTTGTTATTCATAATAGGCTCCTTTTACCTATACTTGAGTTTATGCTAACAAGGTTACATTTGGTGGGCCCTTACAGTAGTTTCAAGAAAAGGTCTGGCCCAGTAATTAGTGGATTGAAACTTTCAGCCCCACCTCATATCTTGTGGAGAGGAGAGGAGAACAGAGATGGAGTTCAATCGTGTGGCTATGATTTAGTCAATCGTGCCTAAGTATTAAAATCTCAATAAAAACTTGAGCAAAGAGGTTCAGGGAGCTTCCAGGTTGGTCAATATATTAAGGTACTGAGAGGGTGCCAGGTCAGGAGAGAGCAGAGAAGCTCTGTGCTCCACCCCCAACCCCGACTACACACTTTTGAAGCATCTTTTTCATTTAGCTGTTTTTGAATTGTAACCTTTATAATAAAACTGCATCATAAGTATTGTGCTTTCCTGACCTTTGTGACTCATTCTAGCAATTTTCTAACCTGACAAGAGGTGTTGAAAGCCCCACAAATTTATAAATAGCCAGGCAGAAGTGTGGATAACTTGAGGATACCTGATGCTTTCAATTGGAATTCAGTGAAGTGAGAACAATCTTGTGGAACTGAACCTCACTTTGTGGGTAGTTGTCAGTGCCAGATAGTGATGGAATTAAATTAATTATAGAATGCCCAATTGGTGTCAAAGAAATGGTGCTAAAATTGTCATATATGGTTAAGCTATTAGAGTTGGGTATTCATGTTTGGAACTAAAATAAATATGAGTCTTAATTATTCATAATTTACAGGAAGTTTAAATTCACATATTTTACCTCCTAAAGGTATTTCTATTTCATCCTTTTGTTATTCATAATCTTATTGGCATAATATTTGAGTTTATGCTAATTAGATTACTCTTGGTAGATTCTTACATAGTTTCAAGGTAAAGCTATAAACTAAGCTTCCTTTTGAATTACATACTATTTGCAAAATGTTAATGTTCTATAGTGATATTTAAAAATAAATTGTTAAACTTATTTTCTTTTTTTAAAATACATGATGATAATAATGTTAATTTTATTGGAAAAATATAACAACTATCAGTAATGTCTTTTTGTTGTTGTTTTTTCTATTCACACAAAACTTGTTTGGGTGCCAAATATCCTCTCCTTGACCAAACTCCACTCAGGCTAGTCTGTACTGTTTTTAGACCTCTGTGTTGTTCTCTGCATTGTCCAGTTTTAGCAAGAATCTTGCTAAATCTATTTAGTCAGAATTCTTCATCCTCCATATTCAATCACCCTCAATATTTTATTGTTATACTTATTTTCTACCATCTCTCATGTGATATCTGGTCATCTTGGCCTGCTTTTGTCAAAAATCCTGTTAGATTGGTTTAGCTTAAATCCCCTCTTACCTCTAATATTTTCTCTTATTAATTTCCTTCTACTTTCCTCTACTTTGCTCTTTGGCTAAAATTCTCACTTCTCAATTCCGTATCTAGAGTTGAGTTCAATATCTCTCCCCCATTGAAAGTCTCTGTTGCAATGGTTCCTACATTTACTGCCATGTCCCCCATGAATAAAGTTTGCTTAACTGTCTTCAGCAAGTATCATAAATATTTTGTCTTTACCAGGTGACCTTGATTTGCATTACTTAGTTATCAAATGGAATAAATGCTCAGACTGGCAAATTCAATAAAGTGTAGACCCACAGTTGTTTTGTTTATACGGATAATGCGATATATGAAAAACATAAGAAAATGGATAAAGAATATCATAGAAGATAAGTCAAAGACTATTCAACTAACCTGGTAAGTTTGCAGTGAGTTCTACATGAAATGGTGACTAAGAAAGTACTGATACATATTCAATGCATCCATACATTTGCCATGATTTTCACTGCCTTTACCACATACTTTTGTACTTAACTATTCTTGTTTCTAATTTCTCTGCTCAAAAAAAAAAAAATGCAACTGTATCTCATTAGAATTATGTGTAGAATTTCAGAGCTTCTGTTTTTTGTTTGTTTGTTTGTTTGTTTGTTTGCTTTTTCTTATTTTCCCTTCCATCACAGTTTTTTTTTTAATTTCTACTTTTATACTCTGTCACAATCATCATCTCATAATTATTCTGTCTTATTCCTCCCACTTCTTCTTTCCTTCTTTGGTTTCATTTAACATCCTTTTATAACATCTTTCATCATCAAAGCCAAAACTGTCTTACTACTTTTCTAATAATGCTGCATCATTTGAAAAATACCTGATATGTTTGAATATTGTATATAAACCATGCCTCTGCTATATACAGCATAGTTACTAATACATTTGTGAATACAGATTTTTTATTTTTTTTAACAAATTCTGATATAGCAAAAGGAAAAGCAGTATCATCAATTATAGGAAGTCAACCTGTCTACTTTTTCAGTTGCGTGACAAAAATATCTCTGTGCTCATCTTTTATTTGTATCTACCCAGTAAGGAAAGAATTCACCATAAGCAATCCTGGAAAGACTACTTCTAATTTTTTTTTTTTAAGTTGGTTTGTTTTTCAGCCTCTGCTGTAGGTATACATTTCCTCTATCTAACTTTATAGACCAGTGTTCTACAGATTATTGTTTATAGTCAATGACTGAATGATTAAATTCTCTCTGAAAATTATTTTTGTTACCTCAACTCTATATTTACATGACGACATTTCTTTATTTATTTTCAGAATAATTTATACATATTTTCCCTTACACAGGTAAGCGATCTGATAGTGTTTGAGTTTGGACAGTAATACTTTAGAGTGGTTTATGAGACAAGAGACATAAAAATGGATGCTCTTTTTCTCCAGATGGTACTTTGACTTCTCTTCTTCTTGGATAACAACTTAAAAATGTAACCATTTAATATAGTCAGAATCCAAATCCCATATGTTGATGGGTTTTGGAACAGCCAGTTACTTTGTTACACACACACACACACACACACACACACACACACACACATGGAGATGAGAGGAATTAAAGTTTCCCCTGTGAAGAATATATTCCATTTGCCTGACAACATTCACACCTGCATTCAACCCTTCTGTTCGTGCCCTGGGGAGCTAACGTACATAATGGGCTTTCTTGTTCTGGTTTCTTCTTAGGTTAGACAAATGCAGAGCACTTTCAATAGAACTAAGGAAGAAAGAAGAGAGAGGTCAAAATTTCACTTCCTCGAGAGTCACAACAAGCTGGCTAGTTCTCAGTTTTAAAGATGAACCTCTCTACAATGTTCTCCCTTAACTTGGAAATCATTATCTTGGAAATTATTATCTCCTCTGCATCCTCAGGCTGAAGGTTGGTTACTTTCCTGTTATCAGCCATACAGTAGAGCACTGTTCATTATGATTTTCCAACACTCTGCCCACTTCTTTGTTAATAGTTTCTATGTTAAATTCTCTTCAAATTATCTTGAATATTTCTTGCCGGGATCCTGATTCATTCCATCTAAAATTTATTTCTAATAAAAGTTACTGTAGATACTAGTTTTTATAAAGACTCTACATGTTTACCAAATGACTTTACATAGTCTGATTCTGAATGCTTATAAAAGTCACCTGACACAATCCTTTCAAACAGAATAATACAAGCAGACAATTTAACAAGGATTCAGTCATGAGCATATGCCTTGATAATTGCAAAAGTTGGCTTTCAAGTTTTTAAAAGATCCTCTAAGAAATGTATTAAGTGGTTACTTTGTATAGATTTTGAATAACAAATGGATACTTTAGGCTTACACTAAAATTTCTAGTGCCAGCATCAAATCAAAAAGCACTGTGATATCTCAAACAACTTAGATAGATGTGAAAATAGGCTCTGGGAAAATCATGATAAATGTCTCAAGTGGCTTTGGAAATGGCAAGACTGAAGTCAAAGATACATGTGAGAATTCTGAATAAGACTTCCATGAAATATCAAAACAGAAATAAAGTAAAATTTATCAATAAATAAATTTTATAAAATATACTAATTTAAATATATGTATTATTAATTTGATAAATAAATAGTGTATGATGACATCTAATCAGTCCAGGAATATCTTTAAGAGTTTAACTTTTCGAAATCCAGAAAACATTTGAAAAATATTTTCCATTGAAAAAATAAAGTGCAATCTACAACTGGTTCCCTTTTGATAGGCATATGCAATTCTTTTCTTCTTCAAACATACTTCTTCAATGAGTTTTGGACTCACTAACTAGGATTGGAGTGTTAGAGGTTAGGGTTAGTGATTAAGATGACGGTTAGATGCCTTTCTATAACCATTGCCATTACCTGCTTCTTGTTTCAGCTCTGGGATTTTTCCCTAGCTGATTAACTCCCCATGCTTTACCATAGCCAACTTCATCCTACATTCTTTCATTCCTGTTCTCAAGAATCCTGGTTAATTATTTTTTAAAAAGATCTATTGTACTTATTTTAGTTAATATTAAATTCTTCTCTGAATTCCAAATTCAATACTTATATCTAATTTTGTAAAGAGTCTCCTTAAAAGTTATGGGGATTTATTTTTCATGAATGAAGTTCTTACTAAGCTTGTTAAATTATAAGATGTGATAAATAATGTCACATGTGAAATTATATTCGTGCCCCTGTGTATAAGCACACTGATAGCATAGAGGAGTATAGCTTAGTATTTTAGTTGATAAAATAATACTCCAAATTTTTCTCTCAGTGTCAGAGCAACATCAGATATCTGAAATTCTAATTATCTTGCACCATGGCATTTGACATTTTTTTAACCTTAAAACAGGTTAATAAAACCTTAAAATAAGTTTAATAAATAGGTTTATTAAAATATAAAACTGTCCAACTAAAAAATTTTTCCTATTTTTAACAATAGGAAAAAATAATAAAAATGTTTTTCTCATTTCATTTTTCATATGCATTACAAATGTATTTAAAGAACATTAAAATTGAATATTAAATATACTTGCCGTAATGCCTGATGCTGTAACTGAAAGTATTCTTCAGAGAATCACTGAATATTTCAAATATGGCAAGAAATCAAGAAGAAGAATATTTGTGTGTTCCGTTCTGCTAGCTCTAACAATTAAGCTTTGTTCCCAAGTTTCCAAGTGCAGGATTAAAGACAGAAGGATAAATAGAAAATTTTATAAAGGTTGGGAGATGATCTCAGAAAATTAAGTAACAGAGAAGACACCATTCACATTTCAGAAAATGCTAACCTGTGCATCGAAATAAACTCATTCAAGATGAAAACATCCCAAAAGATGTGGAGTTGGTGAGAAAATTACTAGACATGTTCAGCAAAATGAAAGTGTATAATCAAGGTTGAACTTGACATTATATAAGAGATATAAAAAGTGTCTTAAGGTAGTTTAACAAACTTCTCACACTACAGCTTTAATTGTGCTTGCAAGTCATATCTAATGAAAAATGACAAGAGTAGTACAGTGGGAAAAAAAAAATTATCGCCTTAAAGGAAAAGATTTGAACTTTACTTCTAATCATCAGTAAACGGAAAACAGAACATTATATACTACTAAAACAAAAGAAACTAATACCATAAACAAAGCAAACAATAGCAACAATTAAAAAAAAAGATATCTATGTATCACCACATCCTTCTAACTAAACAAGTAAAAATTATTTGAGTAGAAATAAATGGTAGCCCTTGAAACTGAAAAATATAAAAGGTAGAATCATGACTAACTTACTTTATTTCAATCCCATCATTTTATATAAAAATATTCTGGATTTAGTGATAGTGGTTTGCTACCACTTAAGTCCTCTCCCCTGCAACTTGAGTCACAAAACATAAAAACACAAAATACGCCTATTCTTTTACATACTGCATGGACATATGTGCCAGCAGTTTTTCTATATAATTTTCCACATAATGTTCTAAGATATAGATATATCCTAAATTGTATCTATTTTAGGGCAAGTCATACACTTTTTAGATTGACAATTTATAACAAAATTGATCTGAGCTTCATTAGAGCATTTAATAATGTGAAGATAGATAGAAAAATACTGATTATATCAGTGAAGTGGAGATATCAGAAAAATAATTATCACGCAAATTATTTTCATAAAAATGAAACCCATAGCAGTCATTTTTTCCAGTGCTGTCATAAAGATAAAATGAGATAAAGGGCAAAAGCACTTAGAAAAGCAACTGCACTTAGTAAGTGCTCAGTAAGAGATAGTTGTTATCATTTTCATTATTATTATTAGTCTTATATTTACAGCATGTCTTGGGCTGCCTTCATTTATGTGTGCCACTTGAATATTTTCATAATTCATTTATTCAGAAGACATACAATGAATACCTGGGCACTGTATTAGGGACTAGTAAAGTTTCTTCTAGTTTATGAAGATAAAGTGACATATAAATAAGGACAATCAAATGAGGTAAGTGCTATGAGAGAAAAAGGACAGGGTACTATGAGAGCATGAAAAGAAAAGCCATCCAAATGGGTTGAGGATGAGGGCAGCTGTGGAAAGGGTGAATAAACCAGTCAGGGAAGGCTTTTGAAATCAAGTGAAACAGCCGTATGCAGTATGACTAACACAATCTCTCTCCTGGTTTTCTCCATCCCATTTGCATCTAGAGCCCTGATATTTTAAGACTCAGATAAGAGACCATTCAGCTGGAGTAGATACAGTCAGAGTTCCTGCACAAACATAGATACCCATCAGAAACCTGGGTAGAGAAATAAATTAACTAGAAAGGAGAGACAAGGACAATTTAGACTATTTTGCATACTTTAGTTGTTTTTTTTTTTCCCCCAGTGCTGTGTGTTTATTTTTGTAAATGGCTGTCTAGACATAAATGAGATAAAGTTAATTAAAAATATACATACGAATGAACTTTTTAGTGATTTTATTTTAAAAGCTAACAATATTGAGACCTATTAAGAGCTGTATGACAAGAGAAAGGCTTTGATGTATAAGAAATGTTCTTTAAGATTTTCATAGAGAAAAAAAAATCTACGTAGATAATCCTCTTTTCCATTAATAGAGTTATGCTTCAACAGCAAAAGAAAAATAAAGTTCTCAATTTATAAAACAATTTCATACACATGAATTTTAAAAAATTCATTGAGAAGATATTTGGTAATAGAGTAAAATGTTAAAAATCAACCATATTCTTTGATTTAAATACCATTACAGCTTACTGAGGAAACTAGTTCATATTGACTTTTTTAATATATTAATTGCTAAGCCTCCTCATATTTGACTATACTTGTTGTCCTTTCCATAGAATGTAATTCTATGACACATGATCTATTAGAAAAATTTTTCACTTACTATGTAATATATAAAAACAAATGAATACAAAACTGATAATGATAGTAATTTTGATGATCTCATCTAGATGATGGTTATATATTTGAGGAACTAATGAGGTCTAAAGTTTTCATAAAGTTTTAAAGTTTTCATTCTATTTCAAACAATGAAACGGTCTTCATATTACAGATGAGACCATTGATTTATATTTTTTATTGCTTCTACCACAAGTATTTAACATCTTTCTTTTTCTTTCTTTCTTTCTTTCTTTCTTTCTTTCTTTCTTTCTTTCTTTCTTTCTTTCTTTCTTTCTTTCTTTCTTTCTTTCTTTCTTTCTTTCTTTCTTTCTTTCTTTCTTTTCTTTCTTCTTTCTTTCCTTCCTTCCTTCCTTCCTTCCTTCCTTCCTTTATTCCTTCCTTCCTTCCTTCCTTCCTTCCTTCCTCCTCTCTCCTCCCTCCCCCACCCTTCTCCTTCCTCCCTTCCCTCCTCCTCCTTCTTCCCTTCTTCCTTCCTCCTCCTTCCTTCCTTCCTTCCTTCCCTTCCCTTCCTTCCTTCTTCCTTCCTTCCTTCCTTCCTTCCTTCCTTCCTTCCTTCTTTCTTTTTTTAAAGGCACTAGAACACCACAGAAGACTAAAGGTTCGGTGATTGAATCTATGCCCCTTATTTTTGGTGTCTTCACTTTCTCCAGTACTCTTATCAATCTCTCTTCATTTACAAATGTCTCACTTATCTTTTCCTCTTAAATAAAAAGACAATTTGTTTCTATTACTATACAAATATTTAAGGAAATGTTGAGTGGAAAACTATTTGTCATACAGTATGAAGATCCAGGTTTCAGTAATGTGTTAACTATCTCTTCATTGGTAACCCTAAAAGAAATTACTTAATGTTTTTTAGTCATATGCTCTTCATATATAAAGCTATTATCTCACAAGGTTGAAAAATTAATAATTTTTAAATGTAAATGAAAGTATTTGGTATACATTTAAAGGTCGGATAAGTATAGGATGTTGTTAGTTTTACTTCCTGGCATCATTATAATATAGTGGCATAGTTTCCAAAATATTATTACATTTATTTATTGTATATCCTGATCCATGTAGGTCTCTTCTTCACTGTGCCCCACTCTCCTAAATCATGCAGTAGATAGATTGGACATTTGGAGGCTAGTCACTCCTTGAGTCAAAGGAAGAAAGAGAAGATCCAGTTTTGAGGGATCTTTAAGCAATTCTGCCTGAGTAGCTCCTAGGGCAGGGACAAGCCCCTAAAGCAGACAAGACATCCTATTCAGTCTAGGAAGGCAGTTTTAAGCAGCCCTCCAGAGTTGGTCCTTCTGTGATCCCCAGCTTGGTTCAGGAGCTGCACGATGATACTATAAGCCTAAGAGGTGCTAGGAAAATATAGAAGGAGAAGAAAAGGGAGAGGGAGAGGGAGAAGAAGAGGAAGAGAAGGAAAGTCACATGGCAGAAGGATGACACAAAATAATATTTAATTGAATTTAGAAAAATATAATTACATTGTCTGCACATTTATTTTTATATTTAGAACCTCAATGTTACAATATGGATTCTCCTTATTTTCTCTTCTAAAATCATTGTTTTAAATGAGCAGGTAAAAACCAATACGTGTTTTCCTCAAATATACATCAGTTCTATTTCTATAATAAAATAATAATAATTATTAACTGGTATATTTCTAGAAATTGGAAATAAGCAAAAAGGAATTCTGAATAGCTGCACTATCTGTCAAAAAGCCCAAGCAATTACTATCTCAGTCACCTCCGATAGAGTCACTGGATTGGCGTGAAAGGATTTGTGTTCATAATGATATCCTAGTTACAATCTTGGAAAATTTTTCATTAGAGTAGTTAAAATAAAAACAATTTTGTGCTTAAAAAAAAGTGCTAGTCATCCAGAAAATTTACTTTGTCTGATCATTTTATTTTCCTGTCAGACATATCTTCTGTTTTTCCTAGCTGGCCATGATTGCTGTTGATCTTTTCATTGTGTTGGAGTGAGAAGTAAACTTCAAGATGGGCTATTATTCCAATGGAAAAATAAGCAGATCATAGGGAAATGGAGAGAGAAAAACAGATGAAAGAGAGAAAGCTTATAAAGGAAGGAATCTCAGAAAGAAAATAGAGAAGACTGTCAAATTTTATTTCACACTGTTAATTTTGTATAAAATTATTTATATACATTATATCATTATTATTACAGATAATCCTGTGTCAAACAAAATTAGTATAAAGTGGCAATAATATATAACTGGACAGAATACATAATTTATCGTCTTTTCAATTTCTTAATCTCTGAATACAAAACTCTGACATTAGTTTTAGAGATTATATTAAATTAAATTAAATTTAAAAATATGTAGCTCTTAAGTTCTTAAACTCTAACAAATAATATTGTCTTTTTGAAATACTTTTGGGGAAAAAAGAGGGATATTTAAAAAAATTTGAGAGAAAAACATGTTGACTAACCATTCTCTATTTCCAGAAAGATTACTCAAAAATGCTTAGGGGAATTCTAATCAAATAATTATAATAGATAGTCAAGGAGATTATAGAAGCAAGAATGTAATAATATTTAGCTATCAAATTAGACAACATACTTTTTTTAAGTGATTATATGTGATACTGGCTAAGATTCAAAGAAGTGAAAATTCTTGTATTTGAAAATGTGTATTGGTAAAAATATGAATTTCCACAGTCTCATATAAAAGTAATCTAGAATAATAAGAACATTTACAAGTAGGTGTATCGTTTAATCTGGTAGCCTAACCTCTGGGTAAAAGGACCAGAATGAAGTAACATACATATTTAAAATTTGTTTATTGAAGCATTTTGTATAATGAGAAATGAAGGAAAAGAAAACAACCTATATTTTTCCATGAGTTGGAAAATTCAAATTATGGGATATTCAAATTATGGAATGGTATGCAATTATGTAATATTACACATATATACACATATTATACATATATCTATATCTATATGAATAACATCTATAATATACATCAGTTAGCTATTTACCTTAGCTATGGAGATAGGATATAAACTATCAACGTTTCCATATATATTTTTGCATATTTCTTATAGTCTTTTTTATTTTAGTTAATGGGAAAGACATCACTCCAATGGCATAGGCCAAAGCCTTGTAGATGTCCTTAACTCCACATTCTTCTGCATTCTGCCTCTAAACTGTCAGAAAATTCCAGTAGCTATCATTTCAAATCAAATCCAGTTTCTTCTCACCAATTTAATGTTAGCACATGATAAAGGCCACTATTTTTTTCCTATAGTACTATATTGTCTCCACTCCCCAATACAGCAATGCAATTATCTTTTAAGTGCATAAGACAGATCATGTCATTCCTGTTTTGAATATCCTCCAGTGCTTTCCCACTGCATTCAGTGTAAAAGTCAAGTCCATAAGCTACCAGGCCCTATGCAACCAGGTTTTGTTACCCCTCTGATTCCATTTTTTCTTCACATCTTACTTTTTCTACCTCCTGCCTCAGTAAGCTCCAACTATACCAGATCTCTTGCTCTTTTTTAAGCAAGGCTTTTGCACTGGTCTTATTCTTTACTCTTAGTCCTTTCTCCCAGCAGCCTTATGACCCAGTCCCTTGCCACATTCAGTTTGTCTAAATGTCACCTTGTTTGTAAGGCCTTATCCTGACTACTTCATTTAAAATAGCAATCCCTCCACCTCCAGGCATGTCCTAACTCCATTCTCTGTTTTCTCTGTAATACTACAATACACTTTCAAACCTATTTTTTTCCTTATTTTGCTATGTTGTTGTTTGTCTTCCCAAACTTGGATACGTGTTCTATGAGGATAGGGACTTTTTCTTTTTCATTGGTTCTATACAAATGAAAGAGAAAAAGTCCCTATCCTCATAGAACACGTATCCAAGTTCGGGAAGACAAACACCTAAAACAGACCTTGGCTTACAGTAGATGTCTACTAATTATTTTATGAGTTAATGAATATAATGTCTCAGTTTTTAAACATATTAATATTCTTTTAAAATACATATTGTGAATTAAAGCATCTCTTCCCTTTCTAAACCCACATCTGGAACATTTTAATAAATGCTTTTGAATCTCTTTTTAGGTGGTTTTAACCTTTTTGCTTAAATTGCTTCCACTCTCAAGCTGCTTTGTTGTGCTACCCAGTGTATAAATTTCTGTGTCTGAGTTTGTGCGAATAAGGCTTGTAGAATATTCCACAAAATACAAGGGAGGCTGTGAATTCTTTTTATACCAGGATCAATAACCGTCTAAATTGGACAGATTAAATTAGCCACAGGTTGGTTTAGAGGCAGGAGGATAGATGGACAGCTTCTGTGAGTCTCTTGTACTTCTATACAAAGTGTTTGTTAAAGTTTCAATGAGAAAAAAGGCACTAAAATGCAAAGGTAAACATTCTGCTTTAAAGTGATAGAGACAAATGGCCTTCTATAGCACAAACCTTTTCAGAGAAGGTATAGATCATCTGCATTATGTTTTTGTGTTGTCTGTGAAAAGGATGTGTGGAGAAAGGCACTACTTGAAATTCAGTTCCAATATCATGTTGGCTGAAAAGCTATGCTTCTTAGTAAATCCAACCAAATACACTGACATTTTCAGAGTGCATCTGATACATTTCAATAATTAATTCTTAAGTCAAGAAAGAGTCAAGAAATCAGATGAAGAAGCACAGTAGGCTGAAAATTGCCAGTGGGAAGGAAAAAAAATCAGCCAGAGATAGAACCTTTTCAAGCTGAAAAGAGGTCAGTGGGATACCACTGGGAACAAGGATGAAGCTTCAGGGGTTTTTATTATTGTTATTTACATAAACCGCCTACAGAGCATGTGAGCCGCTCAGGCCATAACTTGGCAGAAATTGGTAGACTTGGAAAACAAAAAAATGCACTCACGTAGTAGAAAGACCTAAATCAATGAAGTACATACATAACAAGCAGTGAGAGGAGAAAAATCTCAAACAAAAAAAATGTCCTCTTTTGAAGAAAACAGATTGTGAAACAATGGTGCTGGACAGGAACTTGTGAACTGCTCCAACAAGCCTCAGTCAGAAAGTTTTTTCTATGTTCTGTAGATGGTCTTTACGTTTGGATCAGAAAGTGTCACAGGATTGCAACTGAAATATTAGAATTATATCAGTAGTTGAACATTTTTTAATGTGCAAAATATATACTTCAAATAGAAGTATTCAGACATGCCATAATTGCTACCGAAAGAAATTAATATTTCAAAGTATGTGTTTTACACAAGTATTTTTCATGTCTCAGGTTATTTTTTTTTTCTATTTCTAAATAATTATCCTCTCCAAGACAATCATTCAAACTGCAATAAAAATAAAATTTATAATTTAAATTACTGATAGTTAATTTAAAAATACCAACTTATTTTATCTATTTCTTAAAAGTTTATCATGCGCATTTTTAGCGTAGAGAGACAGATACAATCAGATCATTATATTCAGTGACCTATTGAGAATATTTCTCTACATTGGCTTTCAATACAAGGTCCCGGGAAATATTAACTTATGTAGAAAGATATGTATGCATAACACTTATAGCATGCTTTATCAGGTGACAGTCACCCAGTGGAAGTAAAAGAATATCTCTATAGGCAAATGCCTACAATCTGGTATAAGAACCACAAGATGACACTATCGTAATGCTAGTTCTAATCAATGGTCCAAGCCCCTAACAAAGAAAATAAAATAACAATATATTTATTTTAAAATTCATGAAAATGTTAGTGCGTGCTCTTATAGTCTATAATCCGGTAATAGGAAATGAGAGAACATTAGATAGTGCTAGACAAAGCCCTTTATATTCCTAGCTGCAAGACCAGTGCTTAACACATAATAGGTAGTCAACTTACTGGAAAAGTAAGAAGTGTTTTAAATTTAGAAATTCACTACATGTATTCTTATAACTCAAGTGATTTATGAAATAGTAGTTCCCAACTGTCTCTGTGAGCCACAGGATGAGATTTTTAAGGAAAGTAAATAATATGTACTTTAGTTCCAATTTTATTTTCTGAGTGAAAGAGTAAAATATACAACTCAAATGGGTGGAGAAACAAATATGTTTGATTTTTTTAAATCTCAACTTGAATAATATAAAATGGTAGTGGCATACATAGGGAATTTTTCAAATGTCAAATAATTTATTATTTGGCAACCAAATAACAAAAATAACTCTATCTTTTTTCCCTGAGGGAAATAAATTATCTAAGACAGAAGCAAGTGACTTTGTACTAATGCACTTACCAATTATATGGAGAGATTTCAAACATACAAGCAAGGAAGCTATTGGCTGAAATAACATCTCATACTGAAATAGAAGATAATATCTAAACATCTAAGATGCTTGTGTAAAACGGTTTGAGGAATTTCAACCTATTCTTTGCTTAGGCTTCTATTAATTCTTATAATAGAACTAGACAAAGCTTATAGCATAATCTAATTGGATCATATTAAGTAATACTAGGTATCTCAGTAAGTGGCTATTTAAGAGACACATAGAAACATAAAAGTGCCTGTCAATTTGTAGAAAGGGGAAGAACTTTTGTCCTGGACCAGAATTACTGATGCCTATTTGCACTATTCTTGGAAAAGGTGAGTATAGAGTCAAGCTCTGAATATAGAGAATATAATTTAAACATAACATACGTATTAGTAGCAGATGTGAAGAATTAATTAGAGCTGGGAAATTGTAGAGTTACTACAGAGAGCCAGAAGGAAGTTATCTCCAAGTACTTTGTGGTAGGATTGTGGGGATAAATTCCTTGCACATGAGAAAATAAATAAATAAATAATGAGAGGGAGCCTGCCGATGTTATAGGGACTTAAACCTTTTAAATATGGATGTGAATTGTTACGGTGATTTGAAAAAACTGCTATTCTAATACAAGAAGATGATTAGGAACTTATATTCCTTATAGTTGTAGTTAGAAAAAAAAAAGTGGGGAAAAAAGTAAAATATAAGATAGTAAGAAGACAGTGCAATTGATAATGATGGCATACATACTAAAGTTGAAAACTAAAGTCTATCAAATGGTAAACCTAAAGAATAGTCACTGTAGATTGAACTAATGCTCATTTCAGCAGACTATTGGAATTAGTGCCAAAAAGAGTGAGTTATTTGATCTCCATGTTGTCAAGAAGAGTACATTATACCTGATCTATTTCTGAAACTATTAGACCAAATGCTGTTACAGTTCTCATTGGGATGAGGCATGCATATAGGGCACACACGTTCTTTATTAGAAAAGTAAACCATTCTAAAAGACAAAGTGAGTAGGAATAGAACACTATATCTATTCCTACTATAGATATCAAAAAAAGATATGCAGACGAGTTTACTAAATCCCTTAGAAAATCAAATGTTACCACCTTGATCATTCATTCCAGCTAGGGTCCAACTAGAATGTGTACGTAATTAATTTTCTTGCTTTTATTTAAGTTGTTTGACCCTGATATTAATTCTACTTGGCTTCTTTTTAACATCTAATACTATTTTTCACAGCGGATTTGTTTCCAAAGTAAATTTAACTATTAAACTACAGTTTTTCAAAAGAGTAAAAATTAAATGTTTTCATCTCACACCATAGATCACATGGGACCACCCAAAACACTTCCAGTAGCTTTTCCATAGAAATGGCCTGTCTTGCCTCACACTATGGACTTTTCTAAAATCTCTCAAAGGTTCAGAAAAACCAGACAAGTAGCATCTGACTTCTGCATTCCCTGCATCTCTTGCTGAGCAGCCCTAAGCCTGACACTCACAACATCCAGCTTCAGTTCATGGTTTGGCCTCTTGAGGTGCCTCTAAGCTCCATGAGTGACGGCCATCTGTGAATTGCTTGGTGGCTCATGCCAGGTGTCCCTGGGCAGGGCACAGGCTGAGGCTAAACTTGGCTTGCGGCAGGGCCTCTCCCAGGAAGCTCCAGGGCAGTACACAGGGTAGCCAGCTTCGAACCAAACCAGAACATCACCCAGGGCCCCATCTGAGAATGACACAGCCAGAGTGCAAACTGGGCAAGAGTCAGAGCCCTACTAAAGTGAATCCTGCTCTGTAGCATCAGCCCCTGCACAACAGCTCCTTCACTGTAGTCACTGGCCAGTCTTCACAATCAATCAGCCCTTGGGGCAATTCCTTTCACTGATGTGCAAACAGCAACCAAGACTTAACTACAATAGGCAAGCACACGCAGCCCATACAAGACAAGCTATTTGTATGGAAAACCTGCTAAAAGATATTTGGAGTGGTGTCAGCACCGAGCTCATCGAGAAAGGTAGGTTTCAGTGGTGAGATATTTAGTTGGAAGAATGTACAAGAGGCTGACATGAGAATGAAATGGCAGGCATCACCTTTATTGTGGGGAGTGCAGTTCTATTGGGAGAAGTGCAATCTATTGCCAGGAGTGGGCTTCTGCTTCTGCTCTTCTTCTTCTCCCCTTCTTGTGCTCCACTTCTGCTCCCCAGGGGACCACATGGTTCCACACATATCAGAGTACAATAGTGACATTCAGCCACAAATGCGTGATATAATAAGCTGAAGTATGTTTATATATTTTAGGTGCAGATGCCCTACTACACTAATGTAACATTCTAAATCTGGGATCCTATTCCTAGCCACAAGCCTGGATCACCACTAGACCTAGGACTAGCCACGCCTGGACCCCACAGTTGGGATCTCAGGCAATCTCCTCCCACAGGCTCATGGCATGAACCTGGGGACTGGCATACTTGGGACCTAGTGCACCTAGGGTATGGTCTGTGGCTCCACCTGGGGCGCAAACCCAGGACCTTCTGCATGTAAAGCAGACGTGATAACCACTACACTTTGAAGCCACTACGATAAAAATTATTTTAAGGAAAGAAGATGTTATCTAGTACTTTTTTGTGATACGATTTATTATTTCTCCTTTACTTTTACTTCTATTACACAGTACTGTAGAGATGTGCTTTTCTGTGATCTAACATATTAACAAGATAAAAACTATTCTAGTTTTCTGGGTTTTGGTCTGCAGTTTTAATGACAATGAAGAATATGAGGAATAGTAAACTTTTTTCAATCTTTTATATTTATTTAGAGGCAATTATTTAATTTGCAATTCAGGGTTTGATTGTTTTGCTAAATGTTTTAACTTTTATTTTTGGAAGGATTTTCTATTCTCTCAAATCTGTCTATTTCTCTCTGATGTTGCCACTAATCGCTCTAAGCCAACCTATCAGTATTTCTTCTTGGACTCTTGCAATTTTTCAAAGAATTTAACTTGTCTTTTTGTCATCTATAGTAACCTTTCTAATTTGTTCTTCAAAAAAAAAAAAAAAAAATCCAATAATCTCTTCCAAAATAGAAATTTGATAATACCCCATCATCCTTATACCTATTCCTCTTTAAAGCCCCTGAATGCTTCATATTGTTCTTAGAACTAAACAAACAAACAAACAAACAAACACGCATGTACTAAAACATTCAAGGCACCATGTGGTATGTCTATATATATGAATTTTTAAAGACCACCAAAAAACTATTAGAACTAATAATTTCAGTAAATTTGCAGAATGCAAAATCAATATATAAAAATTAGTTGTCTTTCTACACACCAATGAATGTCAGAAAGAGAAATAAATAAAGCAATTGCATTTACAACTACATTCAAAAGAACAAAATATTTATAAATAAATTTAATAAGACATACACTGAAAACTATGAAATTGATGAAAGAAACTGAAAAATACAGAAACAGAAAGATATTCTGTGCTCACAAATTAGCAAAATTAATATTGTTAAAATGTCTATATTACTAAGTGATCTACAGATTCATTGTGATCCCTATCAAAATTCCAATGGCAATTTTCACAGTAATAGAACCACAAAATGGAACCACAAAACTCTGATAATCAAGAGAATCTTGAGAAAAAAGAACAAAGCTGGAAGCCTCACATGTCCTGATTTTAAAGTTACAAAGTTATAGTAATCAAAAGAGTATGATATTGGCCTAAAAAACAGACACCTATAACAATAGAACAGAATAGAGACCCCAGCAAAAAAGTTATGCATGTATGATCAATTAATCTTCATTAAAGAAGCTAAGAATATATAATGAGGATAGCATAGTCTCTTCAATAAATGACGATAGGAAACCTAGATAGTTACATGAAAAAGAATGAAACTCTCTTACACCTTACACAAAAATCAACTCATATGGATTAAAGACTTGAAATAAGACCTGAAACAATTAAAATCCTAAAAGAAATCATAGACGGTAAACTTCTTGAGATTGGTTTTGGCAATGACTTTTTGGATTTGATATTCACTCTTATTTTACCCCTGTCTGCCACTGATTCCTCCACAAGAACTATATTAGCTTTCTTTTAGTATCCTGCTGCCATTTCCTTGATTTGAGAAGTTCCCTCTCTTCCTTGCCTATGAGATTCTAACTAGTTCAGCTCTCTTATGACCATCACTTCCTTCAAGAAGTCTTCCCTGTAGTCTTTTTTGACTAAGATAAAGGTCTCTGAAATTGGATCTCATTGTATTATTGTACTGTTGTTTCACAGTACTTCTTACTAAATGGAAATTACCAGGTTCCCCATTAATTCCACATTGCTAAATTCAATGGGTCATTTTTACTTCCCATCTTTTGGGAATATTGAACTCAGTTAAATACCACTTTCATTTTGAAAACACTTTCTTTGCTTATTTTTGATTCTTTTCTGACTTCTCTTGTATCTCATCATCAATTTGATCTCTAAAAAATTTTGAGTACTTGCGAAATCCGTCCTGAGAAATAAAATTTTTGATTTCTAACTACACTCATTTCTTAGGTGAGCTAATCCAGTCTCATAGCTTTATCTACTATTAAGTGACAGTGGTTTCCAGATCTTTTTTCTATAGGATAAAACCTCCTAAATTTTATATTCATATAGCTAAATCCTAATCATCATCTTCACCTGGGTGCTTAATAGTATTTCCAACTTCACATATTCAAAACTCAGCTTTTGTTATTTTACAATGTTTCTCCCAAACTCTTTCTCATCTTGAAAATGTAACTTTGTTTTTCCACTTTTTCAAGCAAAAACAAAAAACAAATAAAATATTAAAACTATCCTGTAAATCATCTTTTTTATCATGTCTCACTTCCAATCAGCAAATTCTACTAGATGTAATTTTCAAAGACCACCTTTTACTACCTCTATTGCTACAGCTCTAATCCTACCACTATCATCTGTCCCCTGTTTTTTTTTTTTTTTAAAGTGTACTAATGTCTCTCATTGCATTTTATCACCAGAGCACCCAAACTCATTCCGTTAAAATTAAATCAGCATATCTCCCTTCTGTTCTGTCTTCCAGTGGCTTTTTATCTCAATTGCAGCAAAACAAAAATCTTTACATGATTTCATCATTCCCTCTAACATGACCTCTTATTTACTCTCCTAGGCTCAGATTTATCTAGCCACTCACTGCCTTGGATATCCCTTGAATGAGCTGTGTCCTTTACTGCCTTTAGGCCTTCACTCTTCTGATTCCTCTTCTCAGAATGAGCCTCAAAGATATCCACATGGCTTGCTTTGTCACAATCCATTTCTTCCTCATATGTCCCCTTTTTCTAATCTCCCATTAGAACCACTTCCTTTCTCTGTGTTCAGACATTCCTATCTCACTCTTATGTTTTTTTCCTCATATGTCTATCACATTATAACACACTAGTGGGCAACTTACCTTTTCTTTAACTGATATGTTTGCAGCAATCCCTAGTAATGTTGGTTAAAGAAATGAAAAATGAATGACTGAATAAGCAAAAGCCCTATAAAGTAAAAAATATAGAATATATATGTAATACATATAATTATATATGTTAATTATATAATTTATATATAAACCATGTAACATATACACATTATATATGTAATATATACAACATATACATTATATATATATATATTCTATATTTTTTACTTTATAGGGTTTTTGCTTATTCAATCATTCATTTTTATATATATATATATATATATATATATAAAACTGTATATATATACAGTTTCTCCCCGTTACATCTTAGCACAGTATAGATATTTCAATAAAATTTATCAGATAAAATAATGTATTTTTTTACTCACTTTTCAAGGATGTTTAGCCAGAAAAAGCATAAAAAGGATACCATTACTACAAGGTCTTTCCATGCACATGGAACACTGTCATGGGCTCAGAACATCTACATTTTATTCATTACTGAACATCAAGTTTCTGTCTCTGTGATTATGACATTTATTTAATAGCTTTTTATGTCTAGATATCATTTGCCTGTTTTAATATTTCTTACACATATTCTTTTGATTGTTGTCACTCATAGAGATCAGTGTTAGTGATATTTTTATGCCTATTTTACTGATGTAAAGACTGAAGAGCAAGTAAGTGGTAAAGTAAAAACTAGAACCCTTGTACATTGATAAACTTCTCCAAAGCTTTTAACAGTACAATTTGCTAATGGTAAATATTTTATATTATGATGTCATGTTAATGGATTATTTTCCACTAAAGGTATATATATACTCATCACTCCATCTAGATTGAAATATAAAATAGGATTTATTTTTAGTCTAATGTAACTGTTGGCTTTAAAACACTTGTTTTGAACATGCTCCTAAATGCCCAACTGTTACACATTATCACTGTATTTCTCCTTATTACAGGCTTTTTCTGTTTAAAAACCTGTAAGAAGACACAAACATTGGGATTTTAATTACAGACTTTCTAAACTCCCACACAACCAATGTAGAATGAGCAAATACCAGTTTTATTAACATAACAGAATGACATGAACCAGCTGAATGAATGGAGTCCCATAAGATCCTGCCTTTTGAATGAGATGTGTTTAGATAGAATAAAAGTATTACAATTATTCATTTTTAATGGAAATTAGAATATAAACTTGAGATAGCAATGCTTAAATTAATTTCTAATTGTTGTACAAAGTTGTACCCTGTTTTGGTAGCAAAAGAGTTATGTTTATCCACATGTTCTCAGGAAAGCTCAAGCCTGTATTTACATTTTAAAAGAAAAGAGAGAGAAAACTTCAGCTCTATTATATCAAGTGAAAACTAATGTTCTTTTAGACTTTCAAATGGAGTATCTAAAGGAATCTTTCCATCCTGACCCATACTATTTTGTACTGTGCAATATTAAGAAGAACACTTATACATTAAATAATGAGATGTTCCACAGAGCAAACACATATTAAAACCCCTATACAGTGAGAAATAAAAACCAGAAACCACACCAAATGAAGATGCACTTTAAAAACAACTTAATTTATCTATATTTGACCTACTAAATCATCTTATAATAAAATTTTTATGAAAACACTCTTTAACCTTGTTACTTTCTTCAGAGTTCAGCATTTCTCATTAGTTATTCCTAAAGCTTTTCTAGAACACTACTCATCTTATTGAGAAACTAATTACCTCATCACTTTTCTAAGATAGAATAAGTGAGAGTAACATAAGGTAAATAAAGGAGAGACCTGGAAGGAAAAAAGAAAAGGAAAAAAAAAAAAAAACAAGCCTACCTGGGTAGGTCTAATTTATTTGTTCCTAAAACTCATCATTATTCTACTTTCATTACCAATGCCAGTCCTACTGGGTGGGTGGGATCTAGGTAAATTCATTTAAATAATTAAGATTTAAATAAGTGGTAATATTGATTAATCTATTATCTTTAGAGTCTTTAATACATTAAAAGCTTGAACTCTCAGAAATTAGAATGTCTAATTTGGAATTTTGCCCTAATTCTTACTCAATTTGAGAACTTAAATGACAACCGTTTGCTTCATTTTCTGCCTTTTTAAAATAAGAATAATAATAGTACCTATCTCAAAGACTTTTGTGAGGATTAAATTAGAAAAATAACATAAAATGTTCAATGTAATGCTTGACACATGTAAACATTCAAGAAATATCAGCTGTTTTAATTATTATTGTTATTTACACTTTTAAAAGTTAGAAAAAGGTGTAGTAATAAATGATATATCTTTAAAAATATTAAACTATCACATATAGCAATGTCTTTGGCTCTTTTCCTAGAGAAGTGAAATGAATAGAAGGTGGATTAAGAAAATAATCTCAAGGGCTGTCTACCTGGAGCCTTTTATGAATATGTTATAGAAACATAACATATTTTTAAATTCTCTTACATATTTTTAATATTTCCAACATATTTTCTTATATCATTCTTGTGTGGGATAAATAAACATAAGCTTCAATAACTGTTCTTGATAAGTTATTTTTAGTAAAAATTGTGTAGCTGTTATGCAAGAGTTTGAATAGGTCTTAATGGTTTTAACATTAAAATCTATACATAGCTTCAACAACAGGAGTTAAATGCTATATTTAAAATAAATTTTATATAATTTTATTTCTCAATTTCTTAACTGATATCAGCTATTTTTACATTCTAACTATTATACAAACCTTTCTGTGACATGATTTTCTTAATTTGCTTTCTTTTATTTTGACATTGAGTTGAAGTTATTTAATTATATCATTTATTCACTTTGGTTTTTAATATTTACATATAAAGAAAGAAAAATAATATTTATATACCTAGTGGATCATTCACTTTATATTTTATATGTTTATTTTAGTGTTATAATAATCATAAACATGATTGCCATCAAGAAGATGAAATGCAGCTGATATTCATAGAAAAGTTTTAGTGTTTGGATTTGTCTTTAACTTTATTATTTTTTTAATTTTGTGTTTTTTTCACAGACATTATTTAAATAATAATAGTAACGATGATAATAATAAATAAGATTCACTGTTTACTATGTACGATTCTCTAAGTTAAATTCTTTTTTATACAGTATCTGATATAATTTTCACAACAGCTGAACCTTGAGTGAAATTAATAAAATTGTCCAGGAGTTCAAATTTAATAAGTTGAAAAGCCAGGATTTGACCTATGTCTGTCAAACTATAAAATGTAATGTCTTAATATGTATATTTATGTGTATAAATAGGGTATATTATATAGTACCAAGTGAAGTATAGGTCCCAGTTAAGGTAAAATCTCAGAATAGTTTGGAGTAATGTCTCAATTTCAACTTCTTACTTACATGCCTTTCAGTTTACCCCCAAATGTATGCGGGGAACCTAAATGTCATATTTTAGTTGACTTGCAGACTTTTTATATTTTTACTTGAATGAATCATTTATTTAATAATATTATATATGACTATTACTTAAGTCCAGTAAATCGAAATACTAATTATTCTCTAAGCCACATCTATAACTCAATTTAGATTGCTGAGTGCCATGTATAACTTTCTAATTTTTATTCAAAGTCAGAATAATTATGTTAATTTTTATTTGAGCACCAAATAATGGTTATATGATTAAAAGTAATAACTAGTAATCTAGTAATGACATAAAAATGTTATCCTCATTATAGTTGCCAAATTTTGAACTTAAAAAAAAAAAAAGCCTAAAAATCAAATTAAAGACTAAAAATATGTTTAGTAGATTAACATTATTTAAAAATTTTATAAGATTCTGGAACAATCATTAAGATACATTTAGTTTATAAGTTTATAACAGAATGAAATAAGATAATTTTATAAAAAAATAAATTAGGAATACCCTAAGGTACATCCTTGTTTATCTCTAAGTGGCAAAACATTGCTGATTTTATTTAAAATTCATTGTAATACGTAAATGTACAATAGATTGTGGAGTATTGAGAACTGAAGCAGAAAACAAGTTAGAAATGTCTGCAGGCAAGCTTCGAGAAAGATGTGATTTGAAGAGAGACTCTTGCAAAAGCTACTATCTCCATTGTAAAATTAGGACATAAGTAGGATTATAATTCTGTACCATAATAGTAGGACAATGTGGTAATTGATTGGCTATGGAGACCATTAAGGAAAAAGAGTTATAGACATTTCAAATATTTTATACTAGGAAATCAGGCAAATATTTGTTCATAAGAAGACAGGAATCTCTGAGGGTTCAGATTTGCAAAGAAAAATGTGTTTCAGTTTTTTTGTATTCAAGTTGAAGGGTTCAGTAGGATGAATAGCAGATAGGAGCTTAGTAAGATCAAGTCTAGAAAAATGATAACTGAAATAAACTAAGAAAACTTTAGAGAAGGTAGACAGTTATATTAATTGGTTCTCTTCTGGTTTCAAGAAACAGAAATTTATCTAGAAAGCTTAATTAAAATAGAGCTGTGCCACAGACAGGCCTAATGGCGAGGATAAAAGAATCTTCAAAATATATTAGAAAACGGACTTAAGCACCTCAAGGACAACTATTGACTCCTCAGTCTTTCTATATTCCTCCTTTATTTTTCTTTCTTTTCTCAATTCAATTCATCTTCTTATTCAGTCTACACACAAAATTCATGCTCGCAAAGTGTAACAAAATTGATTAGCCATGTCTTCCTCTTGCCCCTTTCAGTTATTTCTTTCTCTCCTTTCCTCCTTCCCAAATCTAAGATTTCAAGGAAGAAATTTGATTAGTTCATTCATTTTTCTCTTAGTAGTCAACAATGGCGAGGGAGGTTAGTTGTGGATACACAATCATCTAGAAAAGGCTGCTTCCTTTATTTTGTAGAAGATGAATTTCATCTCTTAAAGTGGATATGGAGAGATGAACTAACACTGCAATAAGTAATCTCTTCAGGTCAGGGATCAAAAATATAACCTGAATGAAACCTATATTTGGAACAAGATATGAAAGGAGAGAGAAAGAAAGATGTAAAGAGGAATTTAAAAGGAAATAAAGTCTGTATGGAGACATCAAAACCAAAGGAAAAAGAAAATCAAAAGAAACAATATATATTCAGCAAAGCAAAATTAGTAATATGAAGATTGGGAAACTGCCATTGGACTCAACCACTAAAGAATAATTGGTAATCTTCAGAATGACAGCTTCTTCATAGAAAAGTATTAGCTGTTATTTGCTTTGATGAAATTCAGATATATTTATACTCTTGCTCCTGTATAATAATTAATATAAAAAAGGGGGGAAATCAGGGTAATTTTTTATGCCATTACTAATAACTACTGACTCCTAGTAAACTCTCCTTTAAACTAAACACCCACAAATTATTGTTTTAAGAGTCTGTTTACAATTTTTTTTTATTGGAACATTAATGTCAAATTTACCAGTCTATGGTTTCTGGAATATAATCATTTAAAAAAAATGTATCAGGACACATTTCTCTCTCCAATATTCCAGAAGCTCCCCACTTGGATGATCCATAAAGATAAATGAATGAGATATGATCTTCAAAACTTTCTTTGGTTCCTGGTTGTACTGGGTTTGGGCCAGGAGAAACAAACTATTTTTAAGTAATCATCTGCTCTTATATTACCTTGGGTTTTGTTTCCCCTTACCATTTTTTTTTTCCTTCTCGCAAACCATTTTCCTTAACATAGAAATTGGACAATCAAAACATTAACTAGTTCTCTGTTATCTCCACATAATACACATCTGTTTTAATCATTATAAATAAAATTTCAATTTTTACTTGAGACGCAGTTCATTTTAGAAAGTATTATTTCTTTTCTCTATGAGACTTTATGACTGCAAAAAATATAGGCATAAGATAAACTATGCCCAAAGCCCCCATGCAGGCTTATATACAAGTGGAGAACGGAGATTCAAATAAAATGGATAGGTATAAAATAGTAGGATGGTGAAGTGTAAAATGCTAAATCAGGCACAGCGAAATGTTTGCATTGCAGAATCCTAGCCAGTTTGATTCCTGACATGACTTAAACATCTGAAATATAATTCATTTGTCTATAATTCTACAATAGCAAATTGGTTTCCTATACTTAATACTGTATAATCTGTATATTATAATTTGAATTATGATCCATTGTTTTTAAAATTTTTCAAGGGATCATAAATGTGACTAATGTGACCATTACAAGTTTTTTTGTAACCAAATGCTCACTCTATTGCCTATTTATTGCATTATTAAACTTATTTTCCTCCACTATTATAAAAATACAGGTCTTCACTCAAAAGATACCCTCATTATATTAAAATAAACTGTACTCATTTCTGCTTCCATATCTTTATTTATGCTTTCGAAGTATTTTCCTATGTACTTCTTTTTTCTATACATCTATTATATGCATCCTACCCAATCTTCAAGAATCACTTCAAGCTCCACCTTCCACATAAAGTATTTTCTGAGAACTACAACTGCAATATGAATCTCTATCTCCTTTTACACTCATTCTATATCCCAAAAGTAACATTGTTTTACATTTTTCTTAATTCTTCATTTCTAAAACTGGATGTCTTAACCTTGTATTATACAAATACATTATTCTTATATATGTGTAAGCATGTAGTCATTGTCAAGTAATTTATCAATTGTTTTGTGAAATCATTTATTTGGTTCAAAATCAGTGAGAAAATTACAGTGGCAAGGATTGGCTAATAATTATTCTAGCTCATTTATTGAAACAAGATACTAGGATAACTGTAGTGGATACAACAAAGGGTAACAATAGATTTGCCATCTTTTTTATATATTTAGTGTTCTATTAAACAAATATATTGCTAGGAATACAGTGCTTGCACACTAAATGCTGAGCCTTATAAACAGGGAGCAGTTAACACTTCAAATATGAATCTATGTCATAGTGTTAAAACTATGTGTAAAACTAAAACCTGTGGGAGGGCAGAGCTGTGGGGAGAGAGATAATAGAGGTTTGCTTTGTAGTAGATTTGAGTATGAGAAGTAGAGGAGACAAAACCACCTGGTCATTCCTTCTGAGCACACACAGGAAGATATTAGACACAGCAATACTGAATGATGAAGAGTCAGAAAATTTTCCACAAAGATGCAGGTTTGTAAGAAGCAAAAGAAAACCATTATTGTTTTGAAATACTAGTAGCAGTCAGAATCTTATTAGTTGTTTTATATATTTTACCTAACTCAACCTTCACAGTCTTTTGAAGTATTTATTGTCATTCACTCTGTAGATGAAGAAACTGAAGGTCATAAATATATGACCAATAAGGTCATTGCAGTTTTGCTGCATAAGAATAAATGAAAGAGTTAAAATATATGTTTGCTAGTAAGAGGAGAAATAAATTTAAAATTATATAGATTTTTCTAGAGAATACAAAATCAAAACGTAAACTATAAATCTATGACATAATTTCATGCATATATTTAAATTCTTTCAAAACCATAAAGACTGACACATTGAGCCAAAAGTCTTTTCTTTCAGAGAGACATTCTGGCATTAGATAAGTTCATCAAAGAAGATTTACTTATCTAATGCCAGAATGAGGATTCTAGTAAATGCAAACTTAATGCATCTAGGAAATGGAAGAAATGTCATAGAAACCTACAGTTTATAATATTTATTTTGTAAGAATAAAATGTCCTTTTTACACAATGCTATGAAGGCATGTTTAATTTTGAGTTTTTACCATCAGATTTATTTTGTGCTGTAGTTTTTCCAATTTACAATTTTACCAAAGAAACAAAGGTCATCAGGCAAAATGTTAGTGCACAAAAACTCTCTGTTAAAGTAGGAAATAAGTCAAAAAAGCAAACAATGTCACAATCATGCAAATACAGATATGTATCAGAAACTGAGTAATTGAAATAATATGTATCTATATTTGTAGAAATTTGTGACTAGTATCTACACAATGAACCAATATCACTAACAGGATTGACTCCATTATTTAAGAGGACTTAGAAGACTGAACAGAAAAAATAAATCATGATAAATCATGCAAAAGGGACAGGAGCTCACCTTTAACTTTATTTTTTGAAGCAGCCGCTGGTTCCAAGAAAGATTGCACAAGAAGAAGAGAACAAACATATTAGATGTTAGACAGTCTCTAACTAGTAAAAAAAGATATGTTGTTACTATTAGCTAAAGTCTATGAAGACATATTTATTATTACATGATCAACACACTTTAGAAAAAAGACCTATAACAAAGAAAATGACAATGGTTATATTTTGTTAGTATATGATTAAACTTCTTGAATGAGGAAGAGTAAAATAGATAGGAGTCACACAGTGCAAATTCCAAACACAGTAAGGCACCAAATTTCTTTAAGGACTATATATCTTTATTTCTCTATGTCCTTCTTAACTCTAAACTTTAGTTAATAATTCAAGTAAAAATACTCATATACAATTCAACCATATTTCACATTATTTAACAATTAAAATGTAGTCCATAATGTTTGGATAAATCACAAAAGCAGGTCACTCTCATTTATTGAGCACTTACTAAATGCCAGAGACTAAGGTAAACACTTTCCATACATTTTTCACTTATGAATGACAACCCCAAGAAGTTTTTTATCTTTGCCTCACAAATATAGAAACTGGGGCTTATACAAGTCAAATTACTTGCTTACTGTGACACAGTTGCAAAGAAGCAAATTTGAAATTTGATCCTGGATATGCCCGACTCTAAAATCTGTGCTTTAAGATATTACCTTATGCTGTTGGGATTTAAGGTACCAAGTCATCAACTGAATTGCAAACATCATGTCTACAACGCACAATCAAAATCGCATGATTCATTAAATTCTAGCTATTCAGTATGTGATTGATCACATAGCTATGAAACTAGTAAACTCCATTACTTTAAATGGAATTATTCTCATTAAGAAGTAGAAATTTAAGCTTATTTATATCTAGTGGTAAACACTATCTGGGGCAGAAGTAAACTTAATGAACAAATTATAACAGTCCTACAGGAGAGTTCTTCACTCAAAGGAAAACTTCTAGATAAAATGCACAATTAGAAACCTCTAAACGTTTTGAAAGGAAAGATTCTATTTTTACTTAAATACTATTTAAAGATGAAGATTGATAGAGAAAGGAGTGCTTTTTCACTTTCTAAATGATGTTAAAGATGATGTGACCCATCTCCTAATTGAGATATATACAGTTTCTAGTTTGGCATATTGACTTTCAGTGAAATTTAACTTAGATTTTAGAGTGAGTACTTACGAGCTACATATGGAAAGTTTTAATTTACGGTTCATTCTTTCAAGTTATTTAAAGCTAAAAATAAATCCACATGTAGGTATATGCTAGACGACTCACAGATAATTTTTAAAAAATTTTACACCTGACATTCAAAATATTGAATAATAATATTAGTTTCAGAGGTTCAGTCTTGTGATTAGATATTTATATAACTTAGAAAAAGATCACCTGATAAGTCTTGCACCCACCTGATACTGTATGTAGTTATTAAAATATTATCGACTATATTCCCTAAGTTGTGCTTTGGATCCCTGTGACTGTTTTGAAATTGCCAATTTGTACATCTTAATCTCTTAATCTTTTTGACCTAGCCTTCCAATCCCTCTTCCATTTGGCAAACAACAGTTTTCAGTATCTATGAGTTTGTTTCTGTTCTGTTTGTTTACTTTGGTTTTTAGATATCCCATATAATTGAAATCATACATAATTTGTATTTGTCTGACTTATTTCACTTGCATAATACCCTCTAGGTCTATCTATGTTGTCACAAATGGTAAAATTTCATTAATTTTTATGACTAATATTCCACTATATACAAGTACCACTTCTTTATCCATTAGTCTTTTGATTAGAGCACTTAAATTACATTTAAAGTAATTTTTATATTGATAGGTATGTAGTTATTGCCATGTTGTTTTCCGATTGTTTTTGTAGTTCTGTTCCTTATTCTTTTGCTCTCTTATCTTGTATAATGATGGCATTCTATAGTATGGATTTGTTTGGATTTCTTTCTATTTATTTCTTGTATCTCTCATAGATTTTTGGTTTGTGGTTACCATATGATTCATATATACTAAGCTATGTTTATAGTAGTCTATTTTAAGTTGATGGTCGCTTAAGTTCAAACACATTCCAAAATCACTACAATTTTTACTCACCCCCTCCTAATTTCTGTTTTCATCAGTATTTTTTTTACTTTTGTGTGTGTGTGTGTGTGTGTGTGTTTGTGTGTATTCCTTAATTTACTGTTGTAATTACACATGATATTTCTGCTTTTTTCTTTCAACCTTTGTACTAGCATTTGTGTTGGTTGATCCACTGCTTTTATTATGTGAGCCCCTTTGTCAGTGAGATTCTTTTCCTTTGTGATATTTTCTTTTTCATGTATATATATGATATATATATATTTCATATGTATATGAAATATATATATATCATATATATGAAAATATATATTTCATATATATAGAAAAATATATATATTTAATATAGCTACCAACTGCAGATCACTTTGTAGCTCCTACCAGGTCTACAAAGTGTCTCTTTAACATTTCTTATAATACTGGTTTGCTGATGATGAACTCTTTCAGCTTCTTCTTGTCTGGGAAACTCTTTATCTCCTCTTTAATTCTAAACGCTAGCCTTGCAGGGTAAAACAATCTCATTTGTAGGTTCTTGCATTTCATCACTTTGAATATTTTGTGCCTATCCCTTCTGGCCTGCAGAGTTTCACATGAGGAATCAGCTAACATTCTTATGGGAGCTTCCTTGTAGGTAACCAACTGCTTTTCTCTTGCTGCTTTTAAAATACTTTAAACTTTAGCATTTTAATCCTGATATGTCTTGATTTGGGCCTCTTTGGGTACATTTTGTTTGAGACTCTGCACTTCCTGAATTTGTGTGTTTATTTCCTCTACCAAGTTAGGAAATTTTTCGTCATTATTTTTTCAAATAGATTTTCAATTCTCTGCTCTCTCTCTTCTCCTTCTGGTACCACTATCATGCAAATGTTTTACTTGATGTCGCCCCAGACATCCCTTAAATCATCCTTATTTTTTTAATTTTTTATTTTCTTTTGCTGTTTCAATTGGGTGTTTCCTGCTATCTTATCTTTTGATAAGGTATATTATTCATTTCAGTTATTCTATTCTTCACTTATGACTCGTTCTTTGTTTTCTATATTTTTTTCTATGTTTCCTATGTCTTTGTTGAAGTTATCACTGAGATCATCTATTCTTCCTCTAAGTTAATTGAGAAACCTTACAATCACTGTTTTGAACACTGAAACTGGTAGACCATTTGCCTCCATTTTGTTTAATTCTTTTTATAGAGTTCGTCACATTCTTTTTTCGTGACATGTTTCTTTGTCTCTTCATTTTAGCTGCCTCCCTGTGTTCGTTTCAATGTATTAGGTAGATTTGCTATGACTTTCAGTCTTTACGGAGTGGTTTTATGTAGTATGTGTCCTGTGAGGCAGTCTTCCTGTTCACCTGAAACAGATGCTCCAGGGGTATCCCTTGTGTGGGTTTTGTGTGCCCTCCTATTATAGTTGAGTCTTCTTTGCTGTTGGAATGTCAGTGTTTTGGATTGATCCTCAGGTTAACTTTCTATGAGAACCAGCCATGAATTCAGTGAACAAGCTGTACTGCAGAGGCTGACCCTACTACTGAGCAGGATTTACTTTAGTGAGGCTCTGGTGTCTACTAAGTTCATTTATTGGGTGTGTGTTGTTTGTGATATTAATTGGGTGATGTTCTATTGTGGTCTGAAGCCAGCCGCCAGGTATGTTGTTTCTGGGTCTCTTGGGGGTGGCTCTGGTGTAGGCCAAGATTAGCTACTGCCTATATTTGGCCTGGGGACACCTGGTAGGAGCTACAAAGTGATCTGTAGTTGGTAGCTATTTGTGCTGGACATGGAGGAGCCTGGTAGTGATTACGCTGTGAACTAAGGCCAGCTGCTACTAGTGCTGGGATTGGGGCAATTTAGTAAGAGGTACAGGGAATACCAAGGACAGTCACAACTTTTGGGGGTTTTGTCAACCTTTGAGATTTTAGGAAAGTCTTCAGGCCGGCCCAATCCAGCAGTTTGTATAAATTAGCCTCTGAAAGAATTTTTGGTGCGGTACATAAATTGGATAGAGTGAGATCTCAGAGAATCACTAGCGTGGATCGATATCAGCATTTGCCAGGTTGATGGAGACTCAGATTTGGTATTTGCCCATGCCTGCTGGCTGTGTCAGGGGAGGGCTCAACAAATGAACAATGGCTTCTGACAGCACTTTATTCCTTAAGACACCTGTCCCTTCAGCCTTTGCTTTGAAGCCAGATAATTCAGTTTCTCCTTGTATATCTCTGGCATTTTTCAAGCTGCTGCCACAGTGCCAGAATTATGGCGAGTGAGCCCATAGTAAGTAAGTCCATGTGTGGGCCCTCTAAGAGGAATACCTGGGATACCAGCAATCCTCTGTCTCACCTGGATGGAATCCTCAGTGATTTTGACAGCCAGATTTGGTGGGGACTCCTCTTCTTGGCATTGGTGCTCTGGCTTGGGAGTCAAGAATGAGGTCGGAATCCACTGGTCTTCAGTGGACAGCTCTGCAGCCAAGGTGTCCTTCCTGATTCTTAATGGTGGTTGTTTTATAATTCAGTTGTAATTTTGATGTGGTTGTAAAAGGAGGTGAGCACAGCATTTTTCTACTTTGTCATCTTGACTAGAAGTCTGAGAATTTTTATTTCTATCCACACTCACAAAATGATCTTACTTTTTGCATTTATCTTCCACTAGGTCATACAAAAATGTACATTATGCTTTTAAAATAATATTTTTAGATAAAAATATATTAAATAAAAGCAAAAATATTTCAGGAAACCTTGATTAAGTCCTTGCTTAAACCCATTTAAACTCTGTTTTATTCCACAACTTTAAAATGAACATACATGTCTTGAGAAGGAGAATGTGCATGATGTTTTTGTAAAGATAAAATTCAAACTAACTTAAAAAGCAATGACCAAAAGTTAAACTACCAATATGTTGTGATATTGTTACTATGATGTAAATTCATAAGAAAATGTATATGAATTTTAATTTAAGCCCATTATGGTCCCTTAAATGTTTAATATTGAAACTTAAATTTAAAAGTTTTTTTACTAATAAATTACTCTTATTTAATGAATGAAATATTTCTACTTCATTATTTTTATTACAGAATTGATACATGACAAAAAATTAGAGGTGATATAAAGAATCAATATCTCATCTTCCTCCTTCTCCTAAATTATCAATGTCAAAAATTTACTGTTAGAAAATAAATTTTACAATTCTTATAATAACCAGTAATATATGATTTTTTGTGTATTTTGTTTCCAAAAACAGGATGATACTATACACATTACTTAGAAGCCTGCTTTTTCCGTATTTTTCAGGTTAGTCTTATATATTTTTTTTAGTTTGAATGAAGTATGGGACTATTTTCCTATTGATGGACAATCTTTTTTTTTTGTTATTAACAGTGCTGTAGTACATATCCCTTATATACTTCAGGGGTGTTTTGTTTCTGTACATCAGATTTCCAGGTTGTTTTCACATTCCTATACAGAAAATCACTGATAAAGATGCAGCTCTCAATTAAATATTATAGATAAAAGGAAATATGCAAATATTTTGAATGCTGTAAAATAAGAGGAAACCAGAAAAAGAGAAAAAGACAGAGAAAGAAAAGTACAGAATCTAGTGTTCCAAATAATTAATACATGATAAAATCCTTGGATCTTTGAAACCACAAACTGTTTTATTTAACATTTTTTACTATTTGTTTTTAATTAAAAGTTCAATTTCAATTCCTTGGTAGAATTTTAGTAGATTTCATAAATCTAATTATTAGAAATTATTTTTTATCTTTTATATTATTTTTAAGACTATACAAAGCTGAAACTTATTTTTAGATTATGTAAAAATGTTATTTGCCTCAATTTCAAAGAAAATATTTTAATTCATCGATATATTGACTTGTTCATGTGAAATGAAATTTTACTTCAAACTTAAATTAATCACTTAAAATTTTTAGCCTGAATTCAAAGAAAAAAATGCCAAAAGCCTTTAGATATGTAACAGATACAACCAATATTTTATAAAAAAAAATAGATTTTTGTTAAAAATTAGTAAAATAAAAACAGAAAAGGCAAATGTTTACATTTCTCAGTGGAATGGAGATTAATTATTGAAAGTTCTCAAACATTACATGAAGACAGATAAATTTATTCTTCGATTATTTGGTAGATACCAAAATAAAATAGAAAGGAAAACAAAAGCTCTATGCTTGTTTCTGTGTGTGTTCAGGCAGCTAATACTAGACTAGGCTGGTTAATATAATTGGAAAGAGGCCAGGCTACCAGGCTTGTTAGCCCAATTATAATTCTCTGCATATTCAATAAAAGAAGTTGAGATGACAGCAATACTGTCATAAATGTCATGTTCAATACTTGTAAGATTTTCCATTGTCGGCGTAGTCCAATTATAAGTCAATTGTAAAGTGCACATTACACACCACCCAAAAGTGGCTGAAAATTATCTTAAAAATACAATTTAATGGTTCATAGTTAAAATGAAAAGAAAGGAAGTAAAGGTGGTTGGACCAGAGAAAAGTTTTAGATATAACGTCTACATTTCTTCATCTTTATAATAAAAGCAGCAAGTTATAACATTATAGGTATTCATACTATTTTTTTCTGAGATGATTAGTTATAATATTAAGTTTGTAACTGCTAATAATTATATTAATAATGTGAAAATCTATGCATATAATTTTTAAAGAGAAATCGTGTGAATACTAAAATTATAGCTATTTACAGAGGAATGCTGAATAGTGAATATTAGGCATCATATTAATATTATTTAGGTTTATCTTTAAAATCTCAAATACAAATTATCAAAAAAGAAAAAATACAATTATGTTACCAATTTAATTAGTTTCATTGAATTAGTCAGTTTCTGTTTATCTGAAAAGAATCACTATCTAATAATTTTTTGTAGAATTGGTGAATCTAAAATAGTGTTTTTTAAAGTAAGGAAATGAGGACATTCTCAGGAGTTTATTTATTTATTTTTTTCACCCTCTTTAATTCTACACCCCCGCCCCCACTTTCACCCCTGACCTATGGATGTTGCCGTTTCCCTTTTTTAAGAACTGGATCTCTGAAGGCGGGACGTCTCCTCCCACATGCACCCAGAACGCCTGGGGCCTGGCACCTCAGCACACTCGGGGGGCCTGGCACACCCAGGGTATGGTCCATAGCTCCACCTGGGGTGTGAATCCAGGACCTTCTGCGTGTAAAGCAGACGTGCTAACCACTACACTATGGAGCCAACCCTTCAGAAGAGTTTAGATAAATTTTACCAACCTCCAAAATGATGACTTAAAATCTTATTTTAAGATTTCTCGTGATAATAAAATAGTGGCATATTTTAGTAGTATTTGCAATGTATGGATGATGAACAACATAATGAATTTGTGGTTGCCTTTAGAAGTGTTTGTCGAAAAGTTATTTAGTAGTTAAACATTTAATAAAAGATAGCAAAGACATTGTTGGTATTTATTCACTGAGAGCTAATAATAAAGCACTACGGATCATTTATTTTAAGATAATGTAGAAGTGTTTTTTAGAAATAACTTGGTATTTTATTCTACTGTTTTTTATTTCTCCTTCCATAAGCAAATTTATAGATAAGAAATCATTATCTTAATAGAAATCAAATCATTAATAGAGAAGTAATAAACTTAGAAAGTGCTTAGATTTTCCAAGAAAAGAGAGGTGCCTGACATCAATGACTTTATATTCAGATACATTAGATGTTTCTCTTGCCCTAAATTTATCAGCAATGAAACTAAACAACCAAAAACTCATTGTCACTGGTAGTGTACAATATATATTTCTAAATATGAAAAATTCACTTTTATATAGCTATGTGCAAATTATAAAGTAAAAGATAATACACTGCCATTACTTTCTAGTGTAAGTGACTTTTCCTAGATGACAAAGCTATTTGGTAGCAAATTTGCAATAAAAAACACCATACTGGATGAACATATATATTTTTAAACCCACTACATTAAAATGCAATTATTAGATAATAGTATAGCAATTCAGTGCAATTCAATACCAGCTGAGTTTGATTTCTTTTTACAAAGAAGGAAATCACACACTAATTTGAAAAGAAGTACTACTACATCTAATTTATCAGATACTTACCGTATCATTACAGTTTTTCAAAATATAGATAATAATTGCATTTTAAATAATCACTTACATTTTTCTCTTTTTATTGTTTTTCTATCTAACACAAAGTTAAACACATTCTTTCAGTAATCACTCTGAGATTTATTCAAAATAACTTTCTTAGCTACCAAATAACATCTAAATACTAAAATTTCTTCAAAGGCCCATTAGAATTTGAAGACTTGAAAAGTTTGACTTTATCAAATTTCTTCAAAATTTTTAGGAAAATGTGTAAAGTAATGCTTGAGAAAGAAAAAATTGCTGAAAGTTATACTCGAGTAACCAGATATTTGATGCATAGAAATATTTCCTTATACAAATACTTCAGCAAATAAGTAAAGGAGAAATAATAGAATTCAAAAATCACCACTCTGCAATTCTTAACAAGTTCTTATACGTAGGAAGGGATCACCATATCTGCTAACATCTCCATTAAAATGGAGAATACCAGGCATTATATACCCTCTTATAGAAGAACACAATACTATTTGAGAAGTATTTTTGCCCATATAATCAACTTTGGATAGGATCATGGCTCTACATTGAACTTTCAATGTGCAAAAATTCAAGAGACAAAAAAAATTACATTAAATCAATGAAATTAGTCAAATCTTGAATGTGGGAAACCACAAACAAGCAATATTGATATTTAGTTCCTTTAGCAAATAGATTTCAGGGATAAAACATATATATATATATATATATATATATATATATATATATATATATTATATAAAATTTTATAATTATAAATCAATATATATAACATATATATATATATACGTCAAATATGTATATATATATATAACACGTATATATATATACATAACATACGTATATATATACGTATGTGTATATATATATACACATAACATACGTATATATATAACATACATATATATATATATATTATATATATATATGTTTTATCCCTGAAATCTATTTGCTAAAGGAACTAAATATCAAAATATCAATTGAAGGGGAACTAAATATCAAAATATCAATTGAAGGGGGAACCTGACACATAGCTAACAACTGCCATGTGTAGACTATGTTAAATCCTGACTTGACCACTGGATATTTCATGACACTAAGTAATTACTTTTAATATTTAGGTGGAATAATAATATTGTGACTATGTTTTTTTGAGTCATTATCTTTTCACAAAATAAAATATTTATGAAAAATGATCTGTTGCCTGAGATTTGTTTCCAAATAATCTTGGGATGCATGTTGTTTATTATATTTTCATATATAATCAAAATTTCTGGTAATAAAAATTCTTTAAAATATTTAATTGAATATTTAAGTTAAATTCTGTTTTAAATATTACCATTAATCAACACCAATTTTTCTATAATACTATTAAATGTAATAGTGTACATAAGACAGCACAGTATTGGCTATATATTAGTCTTTATATTGAATGAGATCAATTTATCATGTGAGTAAATGATGGCATGTGCAAAGCAAACAGGCAGCATTGAAATAATTTTGGTTTATGAAATTTAGTCTTTAAAACGTGGGACATAGTAATTTCCTCTGAAATAACCATTTTGCATCTAAAGAGATAAAACAGAAGTTTAGTTTAAGCTTCTAACTAGTTTACTCATGTGTATTTTGAGAATTAAGTAATCTAGAGTTATTTAATTTTCATGTTTCCTTACTCTATAAATACTGAATAATTGTATGTATCAAAATAATGTATTTCGTATTTTTTCTCTCCACTGTTTCCATGCTTCTAGCACTAATAGTGTATATATAAAATGTTTACATTACCTTATTCTATATTTATTTATTTATTTTTGTTCTTGAGAATCCCTTTAAACTTCATGAATCGCTACCAACTTATAAATCTCTTTTCCTTTCGCTATATTCAATATTTCCTGGTAGGCTTATGACTTTCCCTGATAGGTATAGGGAGAAGTTTTCAAGGCTTTGTGAAAAATTGTACTCAAACTCATGTCTCTAGAAGAGACCATAAAATAAATGAAAACCCTTAGATGTATCAGTTACATATTATTATGAAAACTTTGAGGCACTATAAGAATTAAAGCACATGGAAATTATATTTTATGTCTATGTTACTAAACTAAGAAGCTATTTTAGAAATAACCTAAATCAATAACTGAAATACAATATAATGTTGGAGATTAGTCTCATATTATTCCCCAGATCCTCAGTGGCTAATTTTAATGGATAAACATAATATACATACTTTAGATTATTGCCAATTACATGAACACTATTAGATTTAAGAAATGTTTTATAAACAAATATTTAGAAAATTAACTTTGAAAATCAGGGAGATTGGTCACACTTTATATTTTCTAGATGTTATGATTATGTTTGCAGTTTTTTTTTCTACTGAATTACTATCCTAGTTAGAAATGATCTACTTAGTAATATATTTTAAAATATATCATATTTTTACTAATTTAAACTTATACAAAGTAAATGATATATTATGCCCATAAATAGCAATGGTAAATAGTAAAACAATTATCTATGGTTCTTTGAATACTTTCTGAGCCACCAAGTTCTCTAATTGACATAAAGAACTGATAATGGTATGGAATTTATCAATAAGAGTTCACATTCTAAGGCTAAAGGTGATATCAAAAAAATCATATGACATAAACATTCTCTCCATGTGTATATGTATATATATGTGTGTATGTGTACAGAATACAATATTATATAATCATTTTTATAATCATAGGCACATATAACAGTTCACATAGTTTATATTATTCACTGGTAATTAGTACTTTTTATTTTTATCTAGGAAAAATAATTACTGTACACTGTATAAGTACTGGGAATGGATTTTCAATTAGAGAATCAAAGTATCATCTAGTAAATACATTTAATGACTGATACAGTTTTGCAATTATTATAATGGATAGCTGGGATTCATTGATGTGAAGAAAGAGAATCCACACTACCTTAGACTTAAACTGAATCCAAGGGTTTACAGCTTCTAATTAAGGAGGACAGTGTCAACAGATGGCTTAAGGGGTAGAAACAGAAAAAAAAATATATTTGACAAAAATAATCAACTGTTTTCAGAAGACTTTTTTTAAAATGATATATAGGGAGAAATTTGAAAATAAGAGCCATGTGCTAATTAGGCATATAGCTTCAAGCAAACAGTTATAAAGTAAACATAAACTCAATGTTCCCTAACTACTAATGACTAAATAACGAGTTAATTCTGGAAAAGCTGTGTAAATGTAGAATGTGTTTAGGAATAACTTAAGGGAATCTATTTAATCTGCTCCAGTGTAGTTCAGGTAACTAGCTCAATTCCCAGGGGACCCAAAGGCAATCAGTGTAGACAACAAGGTCAAGTTCCTCCATGCATAAGCTGTTGATCAAGAAATACTTGGTTTTGACCAAGTATTATTCCAGCAAGGTTAAAGGTGATCTGCAGAATGCTGTGCATCAGCTACTGCTGCTTCTCTGATCTCATCCTGACATATACTTCAGGTAGAGTCATGATTCCCTAAAATTAAGTCATCCGTACTAAAAAAGCTCAGACATAGAATACGCATACTTAACATACATTTAGTACTTAAGGTATGCTAATTTAAGAAGTACTTAGATGTTTATTTTTAGCATATCACTTTCATAAACCAAACACAGGAAATGTGATCATTTAGAAATGTCATTTTCAAATTCATTAGGCATGATCTCCAGTAGTATTTACTGTAATATAATTAAGGCTTTCTGACACATAGGTGCTATTTTACTTAACATCTCAGTAAGTGAAAAGGGAAGAAATCACACTACTAATTCGATGGTAAATAAGTGGGTTAAGTACTGGGCTGTTGATATTTGGTTAAGTGAGTCTTATTAAGAATCACAGTGGCATATTTTCCCCCCCTATATTCCTCTAGTTTTACCTTCTGTTTAACATTTTTATTTTATACTGATATAGTCAGTGCTTTTTGTATAATTTATTTTCCAGAACAAAATTTTATTGGGTGTTATATAACTCTCTGTGTCAATAGATATTATTATTCTACCTCAATCGATACAATGATGCTAATCATAACATGAATTATAGGGTATAGATTATAGTTCAAGAAATATGATTAATGCCTTATTTAAGGAATAATAACAAATGTTGAGCACTAGAGGATCTACTATGAGTACATCTCAATTTAAAATCTACAAAAGCAAGAGCAATGTAAGTGACATTTCTCAGAGATACAATGAGGGCCTCATAGCTTTATTTTAAGACACACAAAAAAGTAGATAATTATACCATAACCTTGTTAACTTCAGGAGCATTAGATATTTTTTTAAAATATATTTTAAAAGTTATTTAAAAAGTATTATATAAATGAATCAAAAAAACATGAGCCAGATTTCTGTGTCAAAAATAGTGTTAATAAACATGAACAGTAATTGAAAAAAGAGTCTGATATGGTCTGGATTATACATATTTTTCACCTGAGTTAAATATTCTCTTAATGGAATATTATAATTATCATTTTTTCAATATGCAGCAGTCCCCAACCTTTTTGGCACCATGGACGGATGCTCCTATGAGAATCTAATGTCTGATGATCTAAGATGGAGCTGAGGTGGTGATGCTAGCGCTGGGGAGTGGCTGCAAATACAGATGAAGCTTCACTTGCTTGCCTGCCGCTCACCTCCTGCTGTGTGGCCCAGTTTCTAATAGGTCACGGACCAGTCCGCAGCCCGGGTTTGAGGACCCCTGATTTAGAGGGAAGTTTCCATACAGAGCTTGTCTCAATTGGTAAAATGTCAATAGGTAACATCAGTCAGGTCATATGGAGATAGAATGAAAAAATTATCTTAGAAATTTAGTTTTACAAAATCTGGCATACTTGCAACATCTTCTGCATTCCAGCTTCATGGAAACATTTTTTAGAATTTTATCAGTAACTCTGCCTAAAAGAGTATCTTGTGACTAAGTTACTTCAAACAGTGTCCATTATTAAAATATGATGACAAAATGATAGAGTGGGCTGCAGAGAAAGATGGAAACTCTTTTAATTATAAAAACATAATTACAGTGTACTAAACAAGCCACTTTGTATTTTGCATATGAAAGCAAATCAGATTAAAAATATTTTATTATGTCATGAACTGTCTCTCATCTCTAGAATAGTGCAAATATGTTAGAAGAAAGGCTAGATGAAAAAGGTTACAAACAAAGTAATAAACTGAATTTCAAGATCCATTTACAAAAACCAGTATCATCATTTTATATTTATATTAGATTAAGGCAGTTTCAAATTATAGCCTAAACACTGACATTTGGAATGAGCTTTTTCACTGAAGGAAAGAAGAAAATACTTTTTGACTAGGACAAGTAAGTGATACAGAAATATATTCTGGATTCCATTTTCCCAGTACTTTGGATTGCTACAGAGAACAGATTAAAGATTACTTCAAAATGTACTACAGATAAGATAACTGCTAGTTTTGGCTGATAAGTACTATGTGCCTTTTATAATACTGCTAATTATAAAGTTTTAAATATATACTTATAAGAAAGATAGTCACAACAATATGAAACAGTTCATATTTTAATAAAATGATTAATGTTAATCATAAATAATTTTTTATTGTTGATTTTTTTTAAAACTAGTTCATTCTATTTGAAGTTGATGTCTGTGATAGACACAATTACAATGAGAAAATAATAATTTTTGCTCTATCTTTTTATGTAATCACCTTGACTGAAAAATATATTCAAACACACCAACCTAGTCTAGAATATACATTTGAAAAGATAAGAAATCTACAACAACCAACAATTCACTAAACCAAATTGAAAATGAATTCTTAAAATAAGAAAGCTCCCTTTGCAGACAATGTTTTACCCTAAATTTTGTAGGATTGATATTACAAAATCTCACAATTAAAAAAGTAATGTAATACTTGTTTTTTCTTTTTGAAGGTTTTTCTATCTATCATTGTACAGAATTTACAAAGAAACTCTGAGGTCAGACATTGTTAATTCTAAATTGTATATGTGTAAATTGAGTCCTGAGGGACAGTTCAAGATTTTCTCAATAGTACTCAGCTACTCAGGAGAGGAATCGAGAAGATTCCAAATCTTTCAATTCCCAGCACAGGGACTTTTTCCTCACATCCTACATATTGACTTTCAGTATTCATGTACTGGTTCCACTTAGCTAAAGTACAATAATCCATCTAACCATGAAAGAAAATGTTGTATCATGTTATTTTTCATAATTTCACAAACTATTTTATATGTATAAATTAATAAACAAGTTGAGGAGTCCCAACAGTTTATAGGAAAATATATTTTAGAGAGAAAAGAAAATTCATTCTTAGGATTTTTGAATAGTCAAACTGTAAGTAAATTTATTCAGGTTGTTTGTATTTAAATCTACTGTTAAGCTTAAAATCCCACCTGGAATGATTTCAGAGAATCAGAGAATCTCAGAGTTAGAAGTTACCACTAAAAGTTACCTAGTCTAACCTCCTTCCCAGTGTTGATTATGAGATAGTGTGCATTCTAAATAAGAGGGAAGTGACAGCTATTCAACAACATAAACTGCAACTGTTCATTAATTTTAAAACCATAAACCATTACTTAAACATTCAAATGAGCAAATTGCAATTGAGTGTTTCTACTCTCAAAACTAAGTCTGAACATGAGTCCCTCTCCTAAGCCAGCTGGAAGCCAATGGAAGACCCCTAAACAGAATACATATATTTTTTGAAGTACAACCAATGTTAAACTTCACTCAATGTTTCAAATAAGGAAATCATTTTGAAGTTATAGTTCTTTTTATAAACTGTAAACAATGTAAGATATATCCATTCTTCCGCTTAGGAGACATAGTTTGAGGGTAATTTAAGTCAAGATAAATTAATAGCCATCTATTGAACATGACTATAAATTCAGGGAAGATATTACTCTGGAACAAAGAATATGATTCATGCAGGCTCCCTGTCCTCAGAGATCTTATTGTCTAAAAAAGGAAACAAATATATAAACAAGTAATTCAAAAGGAACATAAGTGTAAAACTATGCTATGTCATTAGCAGTGAGATTAAGTTTTAGAAAAAAAATAATTCCCTGCTAAAGAAACCTATTTGGAAGTCTGGAACAACAGAGGAGAGAGGCATTTCCAGGCAGCTGCATCAGTGCAAAATTATGGAGGAGAGGAGGGTCATGTTATTGGGGGAGAAATGGCTTAGCTTGGTCTGCTTTGGAGCTGAAATAGGAAATGTGTATTCTATTGATGTGTTCTACCCATTTCTGTACATAATGTATGTGAAATGTTCCACACTATGCTCATTTCATTTTTCCTTCTAATAGGCCCAATGGTGGGAGGAGTAAGGAAGGGATGGACATTAGATTTTACTTCCTAAAATAAAATAAAATAAAATAAAATAAAATAAAATAAAATAATAACTTGCTAGAGAACTCAGGTAACACATTTTATGGGTTATGAAACAGCATTTAATGAAAGTGTTTATATGCAGGCAAACACGGCATACATTGATGCTGGCAATACAACTATGACTACTTCTCCATAAAACCTTATAAAACCTCCTCTTCAAAGAGATTTATGAATAATGTGAACTAAATAATTCATGGGATTGCAGATGCCAGTCCAAATAGCCCCTTCTTTTTCAAGGTTTCAGTTTGTAGAACTGTGATCAAAAGCCTTCATCAGTCATGATAGTTGCATTTGTCCTCACTCCAAACAAACCATATTTGCATGTGAATGTTTTTCATTGAAATGAGATATATAATATGCCAGCCAAGGCCCAACTAACAGGCATTTTATGTCATTTAAATTCAGTCAAATTAAAGGCTGAATGCAACCTAAAAGGTCTACTCTCAGAACAGTAATTTGACATATCATAAATAAGAGCCATTTTTTGTTAGCGTTGATTCAGCACTTGTCAGAAAATTGTACACAGCCATATTAACAAAGTGCCTCCTCTTAGAAATAAAGTATAAGAAAAACCTAGTATGTAAAGCAACAAAACACAAAGAGTGTGACACAGTGTCACTGGTTCAAAGTTGACATTTTTCACTGACATTTACAGAAAAGGATAGATAACATTTTAACCTGCTTTAATGCCAAGAAAAATTGTCAAAAATAATTTTTTGGTTTAAAATTTAAACTAAAATTTATGTTTAGGAACAAATGAACACATTGATTGTCATTTAATGTAGCTTTAACTCACCAATTTAATTCTTGGTCTTTGATAGTGAGAACTGGAAACATTGGTAAAATCACAAACTAAAGAGTCAAAATTGAGTTGAAAAATATAAACTGTTTGACATTATAAATACTTTTTAAAGACCTCAGTGATGTGGAGACCTAAATTTTTACTAATGATTATGAACAGATGTTACAATTAATTTTCTAGTTCTCATTGACTAAAAGAAAATATCATTTTGTAAATACATATCGAGAGATTTTTACATGAAAATTGATAAGTTCATTAGGCAAAACACTGGAATCTAAAGGTTAGAGAAAGCTGTATTAAAACAATACAAAGCAAATAAACACAGAATCCCCATAATTTAACTGTCCCAGACATTCAAACTTATTTATTTTCAATTCTTCTACATTCAACCTGTGTATATTTTGGGCTGGTCTATCTACTCAATCTTCTCTGCAAACACCAAGTTTATTGTCATTTCTGTGTCCTCAATAACATTAAGAAAAACATTAAAGATTGTACTTTCACATGAACTGTCTTCATGATGGCTATAAAAGGTAACTTTATTTTTGTATTCTTCCTATATGCTAAAGATATTTGAGATGCTTACAGCATTGGATGTATATGATACTTTAGGTACTGTACTGAAAAAATCTCTAAGCATCAGGTATCAGTACCCAAATTTTGTTCACATGGTTCAAATCAAATATCTAAAATTATAAAGGCAGAAAAACGATGATAACTATCTCACCTCACTATTAGCAAGTGATAGAAGACCTAAAGTATTAAGAAAATATTTCAAGTCCTCTTTTTGTAAAATTGCAAAGCTTAAAAAAAATGCTTCACATCTCATTATGGAGACTCTAATGACATATCGCATGTAGATGGAGAGTATAGACAAGTTAAGAAGAAAATCTGGATTATTGATATCTTAACTCTAATTCAAGTGCATGCTGTTAGATAGATTAATATAAGAACAAAGGAAATTTGATTTTTTAAAAGGCAAATCATACTGATAAATTGTTTTAAAAATGTTAAACCAAGGGAAATTATATTTTTGCTGATAAAAATTGTGGAAAAGTGTAGAAGTTTGAGTCTCTTCAAGATATAACACTAAAGTCTTTCTATACAGCTATATAACATTAAGTTCATCTGTACAATCTCAAAATGCATCTTACTGTTTTTTGAATATGTTAACTTTTCAGTGTAGATGTTATTCTTTAGGTTAACAAAAAGCAAGTAGGTAAGAAAGATATGAAATAGTAAAGTAATATAGACATATAATAAGGATAACAACTTTTCCCTTACTATATCAACTATATTTTTGACTTGATCTTAGCCAAAAGGCTGAGAAACAATCAACTATATTTTTCAATGCCTGTTTTACAATGAAACCCTATAATGATATAGTCTTCCCAGGAAAATTGCATTCGGTGATCCAAGAAAATAATGGTACTCTATAGAAGAAAATTTATAAAATCTAAGAAACTTCATCGAACCCATCAGTTATAGCTTCAGAAAACTAGTAATTCTGCAAATTCTTTGAAACATTTATTATTTTATTTTGTCATTTTAGGGGTAGATATATGGTAGGGAATTCAATTCAATATTAATATAAAGTATATAAAGTATAAAGTATATAAAATATACTTTATACTTTATATATTAATATAAAGATAGATTATATATTAATATAAAGTATATAAAGTATAAAGTATATAAAATATAAAGTAAGCCTCTAAAGTTCATAAAATATAAAATATACCTGTCCTTGTATAAGTATACATTCATATATATATACACATACATATAATTATAGCTTGTCATTCTATAAATAAATATCTACTAGAATATATTGAATATAAAAGTACTTAAACTGCCTTTTCTTTGTTCTGATTTAACAAATAAAATATAAATTTTAATGTTTTGATTTTCCATTATGAAAATAAAAGAGAAATAAGGCTTTTTTTGTGTGACCTAGATTTTCTTCTCTCCCTATAACAAATTGTGAATTGCTTATTCGGATATTGAAGAATATATATTTTTTTCATATTTCAGTAATAGATGCTATCAATTCTAAAGTAGATATATTCATATATAAATAATCATCATAAGCAAGTCAATATAGAGAAAATATCGAATACGCTAGGGAAATTAGGACAATTCTGATGCAAAGGTACTGACTTTATAGGAAAACAACAAGAAATGGCTTGTGGCAGAAAAACGCAGTATGTTAGAGGGAATCTGAATGCTAATGAGAGAAAGCCAAAGGATGGGGATATAGCAACGTATATTGTAAGCAGACACTGATAAGGGCAGATGTAGAAAAATGATTATCAACTTTAGACCCCTAGAGCAACATGAATGAAATCACATCCTTGTGTTCTGGGAAATAAAACAGGCAACTTGGATAGAAATAAAGAGAGGCTTTAATTATCTAAAAGTAAATTGGGAGCAACCCATGATAATACTGAAGTAGGGTTATTATAGAACACAATGCAGAGTTAATTCAGAAATCAGTTTGTTCAAAAACATCAACAGCTGGGTTTAATAATAGACACAATGAATCAGAAATGAATAAAACCTTGAGATAGAAGATTATCTGAGCAGCTCTAATCATATTATTAGATTTACTAAGGAAAATAAAATGACAATCTGTAAAAGAAGCTTATTTGTATAATATAGGTTTAAACAAAATTTTTTAAGAGATAAATTGTGGTCATACTAACAGTTAGTATATATTCTTCATGGACACTTTTTCTAGGTTTTATGCTATAATGAACAAATTATATGAGTGAGAAGGGATTTGGCATAAATAACCAAATATAAAATGTAAGGGGGAAAATCTATATGATACTGTAGAATAAATTATTTTAGAATTAAATTAGACTTGAATTAGCCTCTTCTTTTTTAAACCTTTGAATGTGAGGGTCAGATACCAGATTTCTCAGATTATTAACAAATATTTAATGAGCCTAACTCACAAATGACAGGAGGAACAAGGTCTACTTAAATGTCTCAATGTGTGGAGTTTCAGAGAACATATAGTGAAGGCTCCAAAGAGCTTATAATCGGTATATATGGAATTCTGTGGAACAAGGTCTACTTAAATGTCTCAATGTGTGGAGTTCCAGAGAACATATAATGAAGGCCCCAAAGAGCTTATAATCAGTATATATGGAATTCACAAAACAATGACACAAAATGGAATTCTATATGCGTATGAGTGTGGTGGTTTAAAAACAAGGCTGCCAATTCTTCACCACTCCTTCCATTGTAATGTGGGTCTATACCCTTGTCCTTTGTAACTGGGCAGACACGTGACCTCTTCTCCTAACAAAATACAGCAAAGGAGGTACTACCTGAATTCTGAAGCCAGGAAAGCCATTCAGCTTCCATTGTGCTTTCTAGAAAATTTGTTTTTGGAAGACTGAGTCTTCACATGAGTCTGACTATCCTAAGGCGCTTATACTACAGAGGCCAAAGACACCAGAAATGGCACTTGTGAGTGAAATCATCTTGGACCCTACGGACCAGCCTTCTGCTAGCTAAATATAAGTGGATGACTTTCATTGATGCTATAAAAAGCAGAATTTCCCAGTAGTGGCATACCCAAATTCTCAGTCTTCAAAATCATAAGATTAAATAAAATCACTGGTGTCTTAAGCTACTAAGTTTCATGGGTGAGAACCAGGCTAGGTGAGGTCACAAGGGCTGATCAGTGAGAATGATGAGTAAAATCTGTCTACAGTTAATCTTAAATTTTTATTGATTCAGTAAATAACATAAAAAATATAAATTATTGGGTAGATGCAGGCACCCAATGTCTTCCTGGTTTCTTAGCAAAGCACACAAACTAAGTTAGGTGACTATTGCATGATGAAGGAGAAATCACTGTCTCTGTGTTTTCCTCTTATATAAGTTTTAAATATAATATTTGAGTTATATAAAATTATGGACACACACATGAGTTATAAAGTATTATATAGTGAACAAGAGAAATACACCAACGAACCAAGAAATAGAACATTGCCAATAAATTGCATCTACCCATATTCTTCTTATGTAATCCATATCTCAATTTCTCTGCCGTTTACACGATTAGGGAGAGGGGATGGCCATGCTGGTAGCTACCTTCTTTCATATAAATGAGTAATTGCTACTCTATACTACACTATACTAAGAATTATATGGTTTACAATCACCACTAAAGAAGCACAATAAAAACATAATTATTATTTTCTTTTTTTGATTGTTTCTGTTACTTTATGAATATTCAAAACAGATTATTTGCTTTACTGTTATTAAATTTTTTAGCATATTAAAATAGGGGGATAAATTGCAACTGGATTATTTTGATTATATTGGATATCTCCCTCAGCTGGAATAATTGAGATTTTTCAGGATTCACAGCTGCACAGTCATTGTGAGGTTACCTAGCTGTGTGTGATTTTATACTTCTGTCAGTTAAATCATATGTACAAATGTAGTATCTAATATTTGGAACTATTATTTGGATTCATGATATTCCCTAGAGAATTATGGATCTAGAAAACTATGAATAAATTACAAGGAGAAAAATATATGGCTTTCATTTATGGCAGAAATAATCTAGCTGTAATATTGTTCATATTATGTGCAGAGTAGCTAAATAAAACCACCTCATACCTATAATCAGAAACTTAGACAATAAGGTAGTGCTTGTGGCATAAATAGAACTCTAAAGTTTAGTATTTCAAATCTTTGACTTAGAGTCACGAAGACCTTAATGATAGTGTTCTGTTTATGAAAATATTTCACAAAGATAAAACACTATAACACAAAATCTTTTTTTATTTTTTTATTTTTTATTTTAAAGATACACTGAAACAGTTTTGAGCATATACTCTAGATATTATAGGCCACCCGGGCTATCCCCTGGTAACTAAATGATACTATAGCCCAACTCAGGCATACACAAGATGTCACAATCTCTATTGATTAACAAAATCAATATTTTGTTAAATAAAACTTCAATATAAATAAAATTTTAAACTCTTGGTAAATATCAAGAAACAAAAGAATGTACTGACCCTCTAACAAAAGTATTTTATACATAAATATTACTTATTCAGAATTTCAATCACTGAATAGATGGGAAACTATATGCTTCTAATATGTTATAAAACATACCTAAAATTAAATCTTATATTTTCATGTTAAACTATACCCCAATTATTTTATGTGCAATATTATTCTTTAAAATACAAATTGTTTTATAACTTGAAGTCAGTTTGTCAAACATATATAATTTGTCGCCTACTATTGTTACACAGAAACAAGAAACATCTTTAAGAAATGTAAGTTCAAAAAAGAGACTATAATTTATAAAGCAATATGGTATACGATGCTTATAACAGATGGATTGAATTAAATGTGAGGAGTGATTTATTTTCACTATGATTATAATAGAAGCCTATTAGAAGGAGAGTGTTATGAGAGTTCAAATTTGAAAAATAGGGAGTATCTCAATAAGAATAAATGGGGTAGGAGCACACTTTAAACCTCAGTAACAGCACAAGAAAATGGAGTATTTGAACATGGAGTGTTATACCCTTCTACTCTGACTAGACTGTAAAGTACATAAGGACATTATAAGTGTGATCAGAACCAAAAGGGTAAAATGAAGGACCATAAATACTATGCCAATTAATTCAACTACTTTTTGTGGGTTCTAGAAATATCTTATTATAATTTTATGTTTTTTCTTAAAGTATCAACATAATTAATGTTATGAACTAAGATAGTAACTTTGTCATCAGTGTGAAGTATGAAGAAAATTATACCAATTAGGAAGGTTTTGTAAAAGTTCAGACAGGGAGCAATGAAGGCTAAAAATTTATGTCAGGAAAAATGTAAATAAGAAGACAAAATACTTCTTTTTAAAAATTTATTCATTTATTTTTTATGATGATATTGGCTAACAAAATCTGGTAATTTTCAGTTGTACATTTTAACAATAAGGCATATGTATATTTATATTGTGTGTCCACCTTCCAGAGTTAGATTTCTTTCTGTCACCACATATTAGACCCCTTTTTACCCCATCTACCTCCCTCTTCTCCTCTCCCCTCCTACCTTCTGGTAACCACAAGTCTATTGTTCATGTCCATGAGTTTCTGTTTGTCCTGTTCATTTGTTGCTTTTAGGTTTATATCCCACATATAAGTGATATCATGTGGCTTTTGACTTTTTCTGTCTGGCTTATTTCACTTAGCATGAAAAATATGTCTTTATAATGCAGTGCAAAACAATATCGTTTTGGCTCATTAAAATTTTAGTATTCAAAATTTTTTCCCCAAAATATGATTTGCTACAAAATTCAAAACACAGAAAGCACAATGAAGAGAATGATGGAATAATGTTTATCAATATTATTGTTATTCACTACATGGCAGTTTAGAATTTTCTATCACAGACATAAGAATAGAAATATATAAATAGAGAGAGAATCCAGAATCAAAAATAGCACTAGAATCCCTTATCTAAGAAAAATTTTAACTTCTTATTTATTACATCTTTCATACATTCTTCCTAACTCCAAAATGGCAAGGCAAATAACATATACATGCATTGTTTCTAAAATGTCCCTTTCAATTAAAGTGTGATGTTAATACAAAAATGATAAAAATGTGTTAGTGAATCTAATGTTAACAAAGGATATAGCTGTTAATAAATCTAAATTATTCACATTTTATGATATTAAAAATATCACTATGAAACAATAAATATTGTTATTATTTTAATATTTTTTCAGGGATAGAAGGTGGGCTACCATGATCTAGTATTAAACTCTGGGAATACCACAATACTTAAAAACAACAACAACAACAACAACAACAACAGCACTAGACTTTAGCAGCTTACATTCTAAGAGTGAAGAGCAAGAGGAGGGACAGAAAATTTTTACTCTAGTCATTTTTGGACTCCCAGGACCTAGCAAGTGCCTGGAGCATAGTAGGTGCTCAATAAATATTTAATTAAATGAGCAAATGAAGAAATACATAAAGTTTTATAAATAGTATTTTACTGCCTATTGGTATATTTATATTAAGATTGAAAAAACATACACACTATTAATTTTCTAGGGCTGCCATAAGGAAATATCACAGACTGGGTAGCTTAACAAAAATTTATCTTCTCACAGTTCTGTAGGCTCAAGTCCAAGATCAAGCTGTCAACAGGTTTGGATTCTTATGAGGCATATCTCCAGGGCTTACAGATATCTCTTTTATCCTTGTATTCTCACATTGCCTTTGCTCTATGCCTGTATACCTGGAGTCTCTTCCTCTTCTTATTAGCATACAAGTCCTATTAAATTAGGGGCACACCCTATGACTTTATTTAACTTTGATTGCGTTTCTAAAGGCTCTGTCTCCAAATACAACTACATGGGTGTTAGAGCTCCAACATAAACATTTGAGATTTGGGGAAACTTAATTCAGTACATGACAAGCACTAATTTATTTTATTGTATATTTTATTTTATTTTAAATCACTGTTTTGTCATAATAGATAACAAAGACAAACTGTCCCTTAATCTTAAAAAAAAAGATGAAATTAGATATCTTTAAAAAATACTTAAAGTTTCAAGGGATATTAGTAATACCTCCAAAATTTTACAAAACAAGCAAAAGACAGCCAGCCCTCTTTTTTTTTTTTTAATCTATTTCTCAAGAAAATAACATTCTTTCTTTGATTTTCTTTTCTATGGCGTTTAGAACAACCTGTGCTGTGAAGGGGTCAGGGGAGATCAGAAGATATCCTTTCGATTTGCATCAAAATAAACTAATGAGCTTCTCTCAGAGAGAATTAATTAAAATTAAAATAAATGTTAAAGTAGGGCTATATATAGCTAAATATTTCTTATCTGAGAGTTAAAAAAATAATAAAAAAATCAAAAAAATCAAAAAACCACAATGGCCTCTGGTACTTGGAATAGAAAATAACTAGTGAGGAATAACCAGAGAGAAAGTTATTTCAATCACTGATTGTGTATAAACAGATGCCTTAGATCAATTGATAATTAAGTTGATGATTTCAACAGACCAAATATCAAAATAAAAATATTCAAGAAAGCAAGAGAAGGATTAAAACCTCAGGTAGGGCTAATTAAAAAGGAAAAGCTGGGAATTAAATATTTAAATATACTCTAAAAATTGTAACATTTTCACTATTTTACTCAATATTTTCTACAACTGGGTACATGACTTCGTTTTTTTTTTTTTCTTTAGTGACTTCGACACCTTCTTTTAGTATCATAAAATCAAGATTTCACAAAACTGGTGTCTCAAATGTCCTTAATATATATGCAGTACCGTTATGTCATGCACAATATGTCTGGAGTAAAAGCATGTGGGCTGAAATTCAGCCTGCACCCAATAGACTACGTCATGGCCCTGTGCTGACTATGTAGAGTCTAAGAAAGTCTAGTCTTTTCTTCTCCCAAAGCTGCCATCCGCTTGCCAAGCCCTACATCCAACAAAATGTCTGTATCTGCCTGCCAGGGAGGAGATACCTTTTCTAATTTTCCTTATAGGACAGGGCATACTTGCTCTGCATAAATGAAATAAGCAGCTCAGTTTTTAGTGAAAATCAGACATCAAGAATATTGCCATGTGTCTCAAGGAAGTTTCCCTCTCCTAATAATCAAGTGTCCTCCTAACAGACAACAGGAACTGTTTTGTGTAAACATTGTTTCTCTTTTTATCTTACCTGATAGGAAGCAACCTGCTGGTTATTACATTCGATTTTGTTCCTCTCCTCAGCCAGGATACTATAATCTTGATTTCTATTCTATGGATATCTATCTTTTCTCTATTTATGTCTTTTCTCCAATTTTCATTGTATTTTAATTGTATTAATTTTGAATCTTATAATAGCTGTGCTTTTATTGTAACATTCATCAAGTCTTAATTTACCTTCCACTATCTACCAAACCCTATAAACTACATCTCAGGTAATTCTTTGGTCTTCAAAGTCAAATTTTACCAAATCTTAAATGTTTTCCTCTCTCTAAATCTCCTTTACCTTTTATTCTTCCCCACAGAAACTTCTTTATGCACACAGCCTTTATTGGCTTCCCATTAGATCTGAATTCCCCAGGCAGTCAAGTTGAAGCAGGAGAGTCAGCCTAAGGATATTCCTCCCCTCCAGGATGCTGCTCTGGAATTTTTCATTTGTCCCTTACTCAGCCTTCTCCCTGCTTTGAAACTGAGTGTTAAGATTCCTGCTGAGAAATAAGCCAAGGACTGGTGACAGGATAGATGGCCTTGGGCCACCCTCTCCCCTCCAGGTGGCAAGAGAAATAAGCTAAGACTAAATGCTGGATAGATAATCTTGGGATACCATCCTCACCAGAATTAGGCTCCTAAGTCTTTCCCTTGTCATTTGTTCAGCTTTGACTAATCATAATATCATTATAATACCACTTGCATTGCAAGTACCATGTCTCCAGACACCACACCCCAACCCCCAAGAAAACAAAAGCCTGTAATTCAAACTGCTCTGGGTAAAATCTTTCTTTAAATTTGTCCCTTCTTTCTTCTTTGTGTACTTTTGTTTTAATAAAACCTGTGCTTTTATTGCTTGCTGTTTGTCAGGTCTTTGAATTCTTTCTCACACCCTAAGACAAGAACCTAGTCACCAGAGCCCCGAGCTGGGATTCCTCTTTAAACTCCCACCCCTACCAGCTCTCCAGCATCAAAGTCGTCACAGTTCTCCAGAGATACAGTCATTTGGCTGATTCTAATCATCACTCGTGTATCAGTCCCAATCCTGAGAAAGTTCTAACTCCTTTCTCTATTTCCTCTCCCATGGTAGAAAATTATGAAGCAACTCATCTTTAATCAACTTCCTATTGCATTTTCTTTGTATCATTCTTCAGTGACTGACAGCATAGAACCTCAAAGTTATCTTTGCTCCTCTCTTTGTACAGATCTATTAATAATCAAATACTGTATTTTCCAATTATTTTTTAGAACCTGCTTTGTTTTATCATTCTTAGTGACCCCACATTACCAAGCTTACCAAGCTTCTCACTATGTAAATGACATTTACTTGTATTTCATATATGTGTATTCTGGAAAGATGATGCCTTAACATCTACATATTCTCTACAGGTCCTGCCATTAAGTACAGTTGGATTTTATTAGCTCCTCCTACACTTATATAATTATGCCATAAATGATCTGCTTATTAGCAGTATCTTTATTTTTTTTATCAAATCCATACCACACACCTTAGAAATTTCTAACAGCTCTAAACATGTCATGACCCAGCAATTCCTTTGTTTCAATGTACAATTCATATTGTTTTCTAGTCTAGCCTCAACCTACCTTCCTGTATCCATTTAATTCATCCATCAATAACTATTGATAACTTCTTCACCAGTCAACCATCTTGAACTACTTTATCTTATCTGTTTTCTGTAATGTCTTCATCTTAACCTCATTTTGCCTGTGTAAATATATATTATTGATATATATTATCTCTTTTGTTGTTTTTGCATTGGTGCCTAACTTTTCATTATTTTATCTTTGCAGTGTTTTCTAAAATAGCTTGTAGTATAAAAATAACATACAAAAAACTGCACATAATTAAATGTACTCTACCCTTTTCTTCATCCTTAACTCTAAATTGTTGAGTTGAAACAGCAGGAGAACTATGCATATCTAAGTCATCAACATATTTCAATTTCATATTTTCACATTGACACACTGATTTCTTTTGCTTTGAAATGTCTTACTGTGTCTTCATCTTCTAATAAGTAGAAGAAAATAACAGATATCAAATATTGCTTGTTAATCAATCAAAAAAATTCATATACTTATTTCCTCCTAAGAATGTGAAAATTTAAAAATTCCTTTATTTCCTCCTGAATAATTATATTATTTCCAACAAATTTCTCATTCTGAGATGAAATAGAAATCCAATCTATCATATTTTTCCTTTACCACATTTTTAAACACTTTTGTTTCACCATTATTTTATCTCTGCAATCTTTCATTTCTTTGTTTCTATGTCTCCTAACATATATTAAGTTAAAGATTATGAATAATTATGAGTAAAATAAACATTGGCTGTATTAATTATATTTAACTTATTAGAAATGTATTCTTTTAAGTTTCTCATGTTGAATGAGTGAGTATATAGATATGTAATCATAATTAATAAGGTTAAAATTCCACTGACCTCATAAATGTAATTATCAAATTATATATTATTTTTATCACATATAATACTATTCTAATTCAGTTGAGAGCCATTGAAACAAATATTACATTTTATTTTTTAAATTAAATTTATTGTGGTAACATTGATTAACAAAATTGTATAGGTTTCAAGTGTACGATTCAATAATACATCAGATGTATATTGTATTGTATGTTTACCAACCAAAATTAAATTTTCCTTCATCACCGTATATTTGACCTCATTTACCTTTATCTACCGGCCCCATCCCCTACTTCCCTCTGGTAACTACTAAACTGTTGTCTATGTTTATGAGTCTCTATTTGTCTTGTTCATTTGTTGCTTTCAGTTTTCTATCCCACACATGAGTGAAATCATATACTTCTCAACTTTTTCTGTCTGACATTTCTCTTAGCATGATAATCTCAAGATCCATCCATGTTGTTGCAAATGGCGGTATTTTAAATAGGTATTTGAGAGCAAATTAAAATTTTCTAAACTAAATTTTGATATTATACCTGATATATAAAATGGGCAGAACTAATTTATAGATACTAAAAAGTTACACAATTATTATAGTTCATAAAAAATGTCTAAGGCCAAATATCACTAGCCCTTTAATATTAGAAGTCAATATTTATCATCAAAAATAGTGTTACCAGTCATATAAACCTTCAAGATATATATTGAGAAAATATTTCTAAATATTTAATTTAAATTGCCATTAACATTTTAAGGACACTAACCAGTGTTATTTATAAAGTACATATAAGGCAACCGAAAAGGCGAATGTGGCCATCATACTGATTTTTTTTCAATACTCACATGATTAATGTTGACAGAAAATGAACAGAGACTTAAGGTAAAACTAAAACAAAAATAAAAGCAATAATAAATTTTTGAATGTAGTCTTTGATGTTAGAAATATGTTAGATCTTAAACATAGGAACTGTGTTGTAGTCTATGAATGTATGCAGCTGGCATTTGGGCTATAGTCAACAGCTGCTTGTTTACTTCAGCAAAATGTATGTATGACATGTATAGAACAGAACTTCAGCTTATGCCTTTAAGCAAAAACAAATAAAAATTTATACGTAAATCTCTATAGCCAAAGAAAACAATTTGATTGTTTAAATTGAGGCCTCCTATTAAAATCATGCTTGAATTGTAAATTAAAAATGTCTTTAGTCTGTCATTTTATCAATCTTCCACCTCCTCCCCCCCAAAAAAAAAAAACAACAGCCAGTAAGCCGTGTAGTGGTGAATAAAGCATGTCATTATATACTTTAGAGTCTAGACTTAGAAGTTAGTGATATTAGTGATATCAAAGGGTAGAAAGTCTGACAGGCAAGGGAATGTGCTCAGCTGGTAACTATGACAAACACACTACCATCTTTTAGACTAATGGGTCTCAAAACTAATACACAAAAGAATCACTGGAGATCTTTTAAAATGAAAAGCCTGATTTAAGTAATCCTGAGGTGCAGCTGGATTTCTAATACAATCCTAGGTTTTACTGATAGTGCTTGTTGGGAGCCATTTACTGATAGTGCTTGTTGGGAGCCAGTACATGAGAACCCAGAACTAGCTGTCCAGATATATTGGAGACATTTTAGAGCCCAACTGAGTTTCTCCTCTGGTTTGATCACTGCTAAAGTAATAGACAATTGTTGTTAAGTGTATGGATGTAGAGTTGTCATATGCTCTGGGATGTCCACCCTTAAAAGCAAAGACTCCTTTTATATAACATGTAGTTTGAGTGAAATGGTGAGTATATAAGGACCAAAGACCAGCTTTATCTGCATCACCATGATGAGTAAAGAATTTGAAGAAATCTAAGAATTCTAAATTCAATCCAATTCTTCCAAGTCAATATGAAGATGTATTTATCAAGGTAGGAAATATGAACAAACTTTAATGTACAGTTTATTAGTATAATTTGCAATTTTTAAATATTAAGACTTATTGTATGTGGGCTTCCACTTGTTATCTTGTTCTATACCTTGCAAATATTAGGATTGGTCTGCAAATGGATGTGAATGCATTGCACTATATTGCTGCAGTTATAATCAGGAGAAATGACTCCTAGGTGTTGCTGGGGAGAATAATCCTGCTACAGCACACAAATGCACAAACACACACAGATGCACATAGATCTAGACCTTCTAGTATTATCGTATATTGAGTAGTCATAGTGATTACTTATTTAAAGGATTTATTCTCTAAGGGTCACATCTTGTAGGAATAGGAAAAATAAACAATAAATTAGGCTATCTGGATTCTATAAACATTTCTATTGTTTTCTACATAACTGAAGGAGTCAAAAACAGTTGAAAGAATAAAGAATGGTGAAAGTTTTCCTACTGGCACTAGATTGGTTCATTATTCTCCTAGGCAATCAAAGCATTTTGTCATGTTAAATATTACTATAAAATTGAGTAAAAAGAATTTGACCTTTCGCATCACTAAAGATAAATCAGTCAATTTGGAGAGCAAACTTTAACCTATATTTTGATTTTCATGTAATCGTGAAAATATAAGATGCTACATAATATTAAAGAATTCACAAGAAAAGTAGAGCTAGATCAATATTTTATGTTTAAGGTTATTAGATTTACACTAAGGCTTCTATTCATCAAAAAAGACTCACACATCTCTCTATTGCATTCATTCTGCTTTTAACCCAAGACAGGAAGAGCATCATATAAGCAAATCAGACAACCATAAAGAACAATATCGTGTTAGGATAATTCTGAATAAATACATTAGGGAACTTTAAATGGAATAGTGTACTGTCAAAACTATTTTGTCCCCTGCTATTCCTCCATCTTCCCCCACCCAAAAATAGAAAAGTTAAATGACTTAGGTTGTAGCTCCTTCTAAGATATACTTCTGTGATCATACATACTTATTATCTAAGTGACACTTACAGTAAAAGTATTTTTATTCTGTTGATATTATTCACTCACACAGCATAAATACACTGGGATAATAAATCCTCAACTCTTTCAAAATAACTTTTTTACTTAATCATAAAGGGAAGAAAGCCTTGGAACATATTCAGTAAGACACGAGATTAATTTTACCTTTTGGCATGTTATTCACACCCAGCAAAATCTCTTAGACTTGAAGATATTTGTCATTCCATTATAATTCTATCATAATTGTAGGAATTAAAAAATAAAGAACACAAGGGTCAATAAATGGTCCTCTTGAAACAATATAAGAAAAGACATGCAAAAATACCTTTAATAAAGTGGAATTCAGGACCTTTGTATTAAATACAGAATGTTAATTTGCCTCATTTAAAAAGGAAGTTTTGGAATCAGTCTCATTTCAAAATTATTATAAGCTGAAAATGTGGTCTTGCAATTTTTACTATGATTATTTTTAGCTACTGTAAATGATATATTTAATATATGCAATGTCATCTGAAAATATGTAAATAAATCATCCTTCTGGTCTTTGACTTCAGTTTGTGAACAGCATCATATACCACTCAGCTGAACCTGGCTTCCTGTAATGCTCAAAAGATAATCTGAGGAAATATGGAAAATTTCTGTTAAAGAACTCAATCATATTGCAAAATATGGGGAGATAATCTAGTAAGATTACTGGAAAGGACTAGTATTCCCTCTATTTACAAAGGAAAAGAATTTAAAGATAAACAAATTTTTAAAGAATCGTTTTCCTGTTTAGACCAGTTCATCAAGACTGATTGAATTAATGATTTACTACCAATCTCTTTTTCTATGAAATATATTACCACTTTTTTATTTTGGTTTTTTTAGTACTCATTTCTGTATTGGCAAGTGAGCACTAAGGCAGACTGTGACTTTTAGCTGTATCATTTAATTTTGCAGCTGAGCTTTAGGTAATAAATCTGTTGTCAGCCTGTCTATTTGTGTCACTCTGACACATGAGGAATGAAGCTGCGAGAAAAGCAAACCAAAACGCATTCTTTGCTTCATGGCTAACAGCAACTGATCAACAGCTAAATAAAAATGCCTATCTCTTGCACATTGCGAAATGCCTGTTGAACCCTTTAGCACATTTTTCTCTACTTCCAAAATGAGCTGTATATGTGAAATAGATTGAGTATTTGCATAAAACCACCATTATGTTTTTGCAATGATTTTAACCCGGAAATTACTAAATAATTAGTAAGAAGCAATGGACCAAAACTTAATTTGGAATTCTACAAGTAAAAATTTTCTCCATGATAATAAAAAGCTAAATATGTTGGTAGAGTGGAGAAAATAGTGGAAAAAACTTTCAGAAATTTATCATGAAAATTTGAGAAATCATTTGATTCCACTGATGTTAGTTTTGTCACCTGCAAAATGAGGCAGACAGCTATAGATGATTTCTAAGGTCACTTTCTGTTCTAACATGCTATGCCACTAACATAAATCACACACTGACTCTCATTCATATACATATGGCTTAAAAATGATTTCATCATTTAGAGAAAGCTGCATATTTAAGGTATGCCACTAATTGTACTATAATTAATATGTTCATCAAATTTTGTTATAGATGGAAAATCCTTCAACCTCACCTTCAGCACTTAGCTTAAAGATTAGGTAGAAAATGCTTTCCAAAGAGCACAGTGTTTTGCAAAAACTAATATTCTTTTTATATTAAGTTAATGATGAATATAATCAGCATGCCTAATGAACTGTAAATCTCACATCTGCCTCCAGACCCTATATGTAACCTCATCTTATGATGCATCTTCTCTTCCATGCATTTTTTTATTAATGTAATTTTTTTTATTATTATTAGTGGCCAGTCATAAAAATCACTGCATATATTTGGGCTCCAATGTGACAAAGTCTATTCTTGTATGCAGTGGTAGAATTTTTCATGACATGCTGAGCATTTATTTACAGGGGCTGTCCAGCATTTAAAAGAGCTCTGTTAACACAAGCAAGACTTCAGGTTCTTCCCATTTACTGTCTGATGAAAATCGAAAAACAGTATGCATGCCAATGAAGGTCCATGAATTTTTCATATATTTTGTTTCTTTTCATTCCTTCAAACACCAATATTCTCTGAAGTGATTACACAGTCCTCTATCAGAAACCTTATCCCCTGAGTGGCAAGCGGCCAGAGGAACATGAGCTTGAACTGACCTTTTGATACATTTATACCATTTTTGCAGCCTTGGAAGAACATCAGACAAATTCTAGAAAGCAAGCAATTTGTGAATCAAGAGAATGGAGAAAGAGCAAAGTGCTAACTAGAGAAATATTTTTTGAATTCTTCTAAATTTCAACATTGCCTTAAGCAAAGTTTTATTAAAATGATATAAAAAAGCCTATGTGTGTATTTGTATATATATATATATATATATGTGTATTCTCATACATGCACATTTGTAAACACATATATACACTATATATACATATACCCATATATATGTATATATACATATACATACACACAATTTGTCGGTTTATGTTGTAGAGTATATGACACAATTAGGCCTTTAATATTTATCATTCTATCATTTAATAACCATTTATGGAACACATAGAGCATCAACTATATGTTGAATACACTAAAAAAACATTAAAGAAAGTAATCTAACAAAATATTAAACTCAGCATACTTAAATTACTGGAGAACAATTATATATGAGATATACAGCTATTGAAAGAAGGCATTTTCTTTACCTATTACAATAGAAACAGGTTATTTCTTTTGTGAAATTTTAAAGACAAGTCTGTTATCTTTCTCTAGAAAAAGCTTAATCAAAATTCCACCAATTCAGCCCAAAATCATTCTCTTAGCATTCATTTAAAAGGATAAAAAGTATGTATTAATCACCATTTCTTAGAAGTATGATAAAATTTTATAATTTCACTGACCCAAATGGACACCTTTACTTTATAAAATATAATATAAATTCAGGATGTATTTGAAATGAATTAAAAAGTATTTTTTTATGAACATTTCCCTGTCTCTAACAAGGGCCTTTTAAAAAATCCATCTTCATATGTTAATAATAATTTAAATGTTTTCCAAAGAATATCTCAGATTCCAAAGAGATATTTATTATATTATATTTAAAATCTGTTATGAGCATTTATGTTCTCTTACTCCTGGTATTAAATTGATTGCAATAATTTAGGGTTTTAATAAATCATCTGAATTCTTTATATAACAAAATAGCTATTTGTTCTACTATTAAACAATTTACAAATACACAATAGAGAGAAAAATGGTACTTAGCATGAATTTTTCAGGAAGAATAATAAAATGTATGGTTTTTATTCAAATTCCTAAATAAGGCCAGCTGACAACAAGTGATTTACTAATAGTGGTTATATAAAAAGCTCAGTGCAGTCCCAGGCGGCCTGCAGAAATGGTGACTGCCTGACTAATGGCATTGCTCTGGCTGGCTTTGCGATTGGAAGCAATCCCTGAATTAATCGGAAAGATTGTCAAAGGCGCTACCATTCCCCCAAAGTGGAAACAGGCATAATACTATCTAGAAATCGGATTTCTAGGAAAAGTATGCAAGTCAAGTTAGCAAGAAGTTATTGTGTACCTATTATGTCCTAATATTGTTCAAAGTGCTCCAGGGGATAGAAAATAAATATTGTATTTGTCATCTTCTCCTCATGGGAATCTGTAATCTTATTAGAGAGAAAAGACTTATATACACATACAGCGATCAGAGACCAGCCTCATCTCTAACCACACACACCTGCATTCACTCTGGTCCATTCTCACTGTCTTATGTCTTACTCTCCAAATGTGTGATATCCCTTCCCTCTTCAGATCCTCTACATATGCTTAGCCTTGTGAAACTTATTTTTTCTATTAGATTTTCATTTAAATATTGCTTTATCAAAGAGCTTTCTCTTAGACTTCTCTCCAAAAAATCTAAATTAACCCTTCCAGTTTTATTTTTTTATTGTACCCTATATAGTACCTCCCTTCAATTTATCACATTTAATATCTATGTATTTAATTTGGTTATTGATTTTATATCTGCCTCCCAAACTAATGACGTAAGAGCTACAAAGGCAGAAATGTGTCTGATTTGGTAGGCATTATATCTCTTAACTTTACATCATGGTTTCTCAGCATCATCAACATTTGGTGCCAGATAACACTTTTTGGTGGTGGACTACTTTATGCATAGTAGGACACTTAGTAGTAGGCATTCCTCTGGTGTGACAAATAAAAATGTCTTCAGATATTGCCAAATGTTTCCTGGGGGCAAAATTATCCCCAGCTGAGAATAATTATCCTACACTAGTGCCCAGCATATAATAAACATTAATAAATATTTGTTGAATAAATAATGGAGTGAATGAACTGATATAGGCACCATGCAGTCAAATGCTAGACTTTGTATGCTGATATTAAGTTGCCAATTTTATAGGGCTTTTATGAAGATTAAATGAGATACTGTGTGGAAGATATTTGGCTCAGTTCCAGGTACATGTTAAATCTTTAGTAAATAATTATTAGTAATACTATTATAGATGAGCTTGACTATTAAGTTATGTAGAACACATACAAACTACTAACCATCATTAAACAGACCAGTATTTTTAAAAGATTGATTTTACATGATATGTAGAATGATAAGGACTCCAAAGACTAGTATCAATGGGAGAATAAAGGTATGAAGAAAAATTAGTATTCAGCATGAAATTGGAACTATGACCAAGTATTAGTCAAAAGCCACTGCTCAAGAAATTGCCTGGGACCCTCATAACTTCTAGCCAAAGATTTTAGACAGAGTATATAAGGTTCCGAACTAGAGTGAGATGCCAGTGAAGACGGCAGCCTCAATCTTCTTCACTCCTTCTGTTGCATTATGTTTCTGTAGCTCACTGCTTACTGAAAGTTTCCCCTGAAACATCAGTCTCACTCCTGTTCTTTGCCTTCAAAGCACAACTGAATTTCCACCTGTCAAAGAAAATTGATCCAACTTTATTAGCCCACATGGATCTCTCAAAAACTTGAATTCTCACTTATCAACTCCATGTATTGTAACAAATAATTGTTTAACATAATATCGCACTATTCTTCTTTCATTTTAGGCAAGTTCCTGTGAGGTGAGACTTCATGTTTCTGAGTTTTTGGTATGCTGAAGCACAAATGTATGTGTAGAAAGTAATAATTTTGAAATATTATTCTTTACTTTCTTCATCAGAAGATATCCAAGATATAAAGAATTCAGAAGTCAGAAAATTCATGTATTCTCACCATAATAATCAGAAATATTCAGATGCTACTGTTGATCTCTAGTGATGGAAAGCTAGCTATTTTATTATAGCTCATTTTTGGAAGACTTATCCTTAAACATTTCTTCCAAATTGTGCAAATATAAACTCTTCAACGATGATCCTGTTTGAAATTTTGCCTAGGTTTCCATCCTTCACCATCCAGTTATATGTGTTGCCCTTTTTAATGTGCTTTATATTCATTCAAAAATATTTCCTTATTTTTGTATATGTTTGCCTGTAATCTGTATTACAATTTCTTAAGACTAAGGATACACCGAGTTTCTTTTATTTTTTATTCCATTCAGCTTACCTCAATATAGTATACAACCATATATTCTCAATAAATATCTCATTTATTAAGTTGAGGCTGTTTCCACAATCATGTTTATGTAAAATAGCCCCTCTACTAGTTTTGCTTATCTCTTTGCACTAACCAGTTTTCATTGCATCTGGAGACTCAAATGACATTACACAGGGGAGCACCTCAGTAAATGCTGTGAGTGACATGAAGTTGAGATAAATAATGAAATAGAAATATATTCAAGGTCCTAGCTTATAAAATATTTGGTTGAATGTAACCAGTTGACAATTGCAGTCTGTAAAATCATTCCTTTGGTTAAAAAGTAAACAGACAAACAACTATTTAAATATATACTGTAGAGAGAAAGCTATTTGACATAGGTGTTTTAATCAGCAATAATGTCAATACATGAACAGCATCATGAAATTGAAAAAATTTGTTCAATTTTAGGCTATGTTATCAGAATTGTCCTATGCGAGCACTGATAATCCCATATCACACTGTTCATTGTGTAGACAACACTTGAAAGTTGTGTATAATCTAGAGTGCCACACTTCTACGATGGTTAAAAGAAAGGGCAGGGGAGGGTCATGTTCAAATGATGCACATGATGACAAAGGAACATTAAACCAATCAGGATTCTAATTGGAAGAGATAAGATGCTTGAAAAGAAAAATCAATTTTTATATAGTGGATGGATTGTCACGTAGAAGAGGAATAATGTATGCACTTTATAAATAGACCGTAATAGGTGTAACTACGTTCTGTGGGAAGAAACTAAATATCTACTTGATATATATATAAGTTATTTCCGGTAGTCAGTGTGATATCAAGGTAGAAGGTCCTGTGTGACTGAGAAATCATTTTGAATGATGTTAATTACTGACTTCTAAATCTCACTACACTGTATGCTATAATAATCAAAACTGTATTCATGATAAATAGATAAATTAAGACAAGTTTAAAAAAAAAGAACATTAAAACTTCTCATCTCAAAATGGGATTACATTTTAAAATAATAGGCATGGGTTCCTAGGGAGAACTTATTATCAAAAGTTTCATGAATAACATAGATAGCGGGAGGCAGGGATTTTATGCCAAATAAAAATCAAGCTTTCTATTGGGGTTTGGGAAGGAAGTAAACGAGATGATCATTACACCCTGAGTCTACATTTCTATGCTATAAAACTAATTGATTTTAAGGGAAATGTAAGCTCATTTATTATAAAGGACAAAGGCTCCATGGAATTAATGGGCTATGTTTCAATATTCAGGCATGGAAGCCTAATGCAACAGATCTAACAGTGGGAATCAGAAAGATGTCAAAGTGAGGTATCCGCTGTGGTGTCAATAGCCATGAGCGGCCCAGCAATTGCTGGCTACTTCATTGAAGACAAGTGCCAAAAGCCAGATGATACTGTATTGTTTCTCAAAAAGACAGTCTTTCTAATTAAACTGTAAATACTAAAACCCGATAATAGTTACAATATGCAAAAATTATTTTTTTATATTTAAGTCATGTAAATTATTTTTTCTCCCTTCTAACTACCCCACCACCAACTAAAACACAGGTATAATGAGAAGAAATTAATTTAGCTTTTTTTTTTTTTTTTAGTCTCTTTTACCTTAAAATGCTATGGTAAAGTTTAGGCATCATTTTAGTCACAAAAATACACTGTCCACGATTAATAAACAGTATATGCAGCATGGATAGTTTTCCCCAACACCTAACACTTCCTGTGAAATTACTTGACCTGTAGAGATATTCTGATTTGCCCATTTCTTCTTTATCATCTCTACCAAAAAAAAAAAAAAGTCATTAAACAGCTACTCCATACGAAGCACTAGAAAAGATATCAGGAGAGAGCTATAAAAAGCAGATTTCTGTCTGTATTTATATGTGTGTAGATGAAAAGAGAATAGAATAACACATATATGTATCACTTGGCTGCTAAAATTCAGTTCTCTAGTCCATGGTATAAACACAATACTTATATCTTATATTCACCATACATGTATGTGTGTGTGTGTGTGTGTGTGTGTGTGTGTGTGTGTGTGTGTGTGTGTGTTTGCAGCCAAAGAATTTTATATGTAAAATTAGCCAACTGGACTCAGTTCAGATGATCTCGATTTTGTTGGCAACATCGGAAGCATCATGGTCGAGAGCCAGTCAAACGTATGCTTTCTTCTCTTCATCAGGCCTGATGAGGGTATTGACGTCGGCCACGTCGAGATCATTGAGTTTCTTCACAGCTTGTTTGATCTGGTGCTTATTGGCCTTGACATCCACAATGAACATAAGTGTATTATTGTCTTCTATCTTCTTCATGGCTGACTCAGTAGTCAGGGAGAACTTGATGATAGCATAGTAGTCAAGTTTGTTTCTCTTGGGGGCGCTCTTCTGAGGATATTTGGACTGTGTTTGGAGCCACAGGGTCTTGGGCAGTCGGAAGGTGGGTGATGTGAATATCTTTTTTTTTTTTTTTTTTTGTGCCTGTGGATGCCATTCAAGAACAGCTTTCTTTGCCTTGAAAGCCTTTGCATTGGCTTGGGCTTCGGAAGGGGCAGGGGCTTCCTTCTTCACTCTCAGTGCCATTTTCGTGAAAAATTATTCACTATTTTTCACATTTAATTTTCTCATTAAAAATTATTTGTTGAAAAAAGAAAGTCTTTTATAAGGAAGTTAAATTATCTGTATTTAAAATTAAGCATGCATTTTTGTGACTAGTGGAAGTTTGAGATTTAAAATACTAAACAAATTTCTGAATTTCTATAAAATATTGATTAAAATTTATATATTCAGAGATAGAAGAGCTAAATATAATCTTAAAAATGGAAACTTGGAACAAGTTTCTGGATAATGAATCTGGATAACTCTCTAAATTATTATAATTGCCATATTTGTTAAAATATTTTATGTCCTAATAGTATAAAGGGAAAACTGCTTTGTTAATATTTTTTTCATAATTTTAGTAACAGGTAGAGTTAAAAGTGAGATAAATAACCAAACATTAATAAGTTATTAGCAGATATTTAGTAAGGTGCAAATAAAATCAGTTGTCTAGATAATTGCACTTTTATTCTACTCAAGGCAAAACTTAGGAACAGTCTAGCTAAGTCAAAATGATATCTGAAATATACCTATTTACTATAGGCATAAAGAGCAGGCATCTTTTTAAAAACAGGAATTCAATATTTAAATATAAAATGTCCCTTATGATGCTCATAATTCTATTTACATGAATGAAACAAAAGTAGAGCTACTTTTCACCAGAAAGGATATTAATGTGGTTAGAAAGATTTTAAGATGAACCTTTCAGGCACATCAATAAAAATCATCCAACATAATACTATTAAAAATCCTAGTGGTATTCTACTTGGATGTATTTATTGCTGACAGACCATGTGATCCATGTTCATCACAAACTAATAATGTTGTCTTTATCTATTTAAATTATCTCATTTTAATATTTCAAAAACCAAGAAGTCACAGCAAGGAAGCTAAATTAAAAAAAATAAATAAAAACTCTCTAGAGCCCAAACATTTCTATAGCTATTTTTCTTCTCTGCTTTATTTATTTCTGGTGACTTATTTGTAAGATTTCTTTGAGATTATGAGAAATTTCTATTTAGCCAATTGTATTACAGTTCAAATTTAAAACCTAATAATTCATTCTTGATACAGTGAAAACATAAAAAAAAAAATTCTATGAGACTGTTTGGGGTTTGGGAGGGAAGTAAACGAACCCAAAACACAATATATAATATAAAATACTCAAAAATATAAATGTTCTCAAAATATAATATAAAATATTAACTTGAGTGTAGTAATTAAAATATTGATTTATATTTAATAAAGTCTTTGCTTATTAATTATAATTTCCATTAATTCTTTGAGTCATGCATTTCTAATCTCGGTAAGGTAAACATTCTAAAAATTCAGAATATCCTGTTCCAAAATATTATTGGCAAACCACTGGTTTAAAGAAATATTATTTGTTTGAGGTACTTGAAACTTTAATAACCTTAGTATGTCACAAACTTTCAAATCACTGTGGGAAAACATCTGGAATCTCTATACTTGATTTACCTGCCTCTTGAAGTCTTTTGTGGGTAATGGGAAAGAAAATGCTTAGAATGATGCAACCGTGTCTACCTCCCCACCTCATGTGCCCCTCGAACCTGCTTTCCTTTGGGCTGATGATGGCCTTTCCTGATGCCTTCGTTCATTTTCTTCCACCATTATACCTCCGTAACAGTGACTCCTGCTGCCTTTCTCTGTTTATCTTTTCTATACCCTCTACTCTCTCTTTGGATACCACTACTTTTCCTCAGTTTTATTGAGATATAATTGACTTTTAACATTGTGTAAGTTTAAGATATACAACGTGATCATTTTATATACGTATGTATAGCAAAATAATTACCACAATAAGATTAGTTAACACCTCCAGCACCTCACATATACCATCACATGCCACATCTTTAAAAATCCTTTCTTGATCCTTCTGACTAAGTATATGCTTGTCAAAGCATGGGTGGGTTTTTCCTTTATCATACATTATTATGTTTTTTATATTTATATTTATTTATATTCTTGCATGTATGTTTACATTAATTTGTTGCATTTTTGTGTGTGTGTGTCATAGTTTTATAATTACTTGTCTCCCTTGCTAAACTGTTATTTTCTAGAGTTCAGAGATTCTTCCTATTTCCATTAACTGTTGTACTCCCAGCTTAACTTAATGCCCTCAGCTCTTATTATGAGTTCATCAAAAATAAACAAATAACCCTGAGAAACAGAAGGTTACACATATATAATCTACTTGAATTTACTTTGGTGGAAAGCATCCCAGAATTTTTTCATTCTTTTTAGATTTTTCAACTGTCTTTTAATGACAATCCTAGCACAAAGGTCTTAATTCAAATGTAGTACTAAGAATTTCTGATTTAGCATCCTCTTCCCATATCCCACATATTTGAAAGAAAGTACAAGGGTTTCACAAAATTAATTTTGGTTTAAATGAGCTGGTTCTCTAGAGTAGGAAGTACACTGTCTTACCTTTTTTCTCTCTTTCTCTCATCCTCCATCTTTCCTTCCTTCCTTCCTTCCCTCCTTCTTCCTTCCTTCTTTCCTGCTTTATTAAACATCCTACATATAGTCCTTTCAGAAAGAGTAATACTGATATATTTTTGATTCAATAGCTCTGTTCGGATTGGAGATTCTTTATGTACCTTCTTTTCATACCTAATAGATGAAAATAATTATTTTAGCTTTGGGGGAAGATTTTTATTTTTTATTTTTCCCTACAGCACTCTCTTCTCAGTAATCTAGATAAATTGCAGAGCAAGTACATTGTAACCTTGGTGAATTTATCTAAGAGAACACTCACATAAGCTTGAAATTAGTATGCCCCTGGAGACTACCCTATTTTTCCTTCTTAATCAGACCTTTAGGTGAATAGTCAGTATCTTAGAACTGAACAGACAGAATTTGCAAGCTGAGTAATGTTAGCTCACAGAGTGCATTCTTTAACAGTTGGAAGAGAAACTGTGACTAAGTGACAGTGAGGTTTTTACTTGCATGCTGTTGGTAACCTTCTCTCCCTATACACAGGCAGAGGGCTTCCTTGGTTAATAGGCTGGGTTTGTGGAACACTTGTCCCTTGATGCTGTGTCTGAGCCCTCAGGTCACAAGACGGACAATTTACATCCATTTACCTGACACTCTTTATACTCAAAGGCTCCCAGTCTAGTCCCAGAAAGCCTGACCCTAAATGGTTTGATAAACAGGAAGGCAAGAAGTACTACATTAACACAGTTCTTATATTCAGTCAAGGAAAAAAAAAAAAACTATAGAAACATAGGTATACTCTACACTCACTCTGCTTTTACCAGGCTTTTAAACTGACATTAGTGCTTACTTGCAAAAGCTGATTCAATTTAGAAGATTAAATAAGAAGAAACTTCTGTGTATTTTCTAAATAATCTAGCACTAAGATTGTTTAATTTTTTTTTATATACATAACCATTTATAGTAACATGTCAAAAAAGGAGAAGTATTATATAGCTTTTTGTCTCTGTGTGTTTACAGCATAGTTTCAAAGGACTTAAAAATCAATTAAATTAGTGCCTAAGTGAATACTTTCAATTATAATATTTTCTGATTCATAAAAGTTATAAACTCAAGGAAGTAGTTTATTTTTTCTCCTCTAAATGATTTAAATGGCATGCAACTTTAAGAGACTGCTATTTAAATAACTAGAGTAGAGGCTTATTTTGACCCAGCTACTGGGTATCCATGCTATCAAGATAGGGAGATGTTAGCCCACAACATTAAGAAAACCTAGAACTAAACTGTAGAGTCATGAAGATTTTATTTGCCTGTTTATTTTTCTCTTGACTTATTTTTGATGAACTCTATGAGATTTTAAATGTATTTTCCTATACTAATTTTTTGCTTCCTTCATTCAATAAATGTTTATTGAACATCTACTCTATGACAGGTACTATAGTAGGTTTTGCGGAAACTGCAGTGACCAAAAGAGAAAACTTCTGAATTTGTAAAGCTCACTTTCCAGACAACATATATTTCAAATCCATATATAAGATAATGCCAGGTAGAGCTAAAGACTAATTTTTTTAAAGGAAATTTCAGGGGACAGAGGGTACTGGGTGGTACTAATTTAAAATGAATGATCAAAGAATGCACATATAAAAATATAAATTTGAATCAGAGGCTCGAGTAAATTGACTGCAAACTGTGTATATGTATAAAAGAAGATTTTTCATGCATGGGGCAGCAAGTGCAAAAGTCTTGAGGAAGTGACTCATTTAACATATTCAAAGAAATTGGGAAAAGGCCAGTATGGCTGATATAGATTTAGAGGAGGAGAAGGGAAAAGTAGGAAATTATGTCAAATGATGTAGAATCTTGTAGATTTAAAGGCAATGGGATGCAGTGGAGGGGAGCTAGGAGTTCATCATCTGGTTTTCATTTCTCACTTCAGTCACTTGTCCATTATTCATCATATGACAATTTGAAATAGGAATAATTAATTGCCTTGAAAATAGAAGAGCAGTAGTCAATTATAAGGAACTAATATTTAAGTTAGTATATTGTTAGAAAATAGGTTCTCTTCTCTCCTGTAACAGTCACGCAGTGAGAATTATCAGAGAAAGAAGTACCTCAGACTCCATTTCTCTCCTATCCCCATCTCAAGATACACAAACTTTGAAATCAAGCAACAGATATTTATTATTTTAGTTGGCCTTTGTGGTTGCAAGCTACAGAGATCCATTCATGCTCATGTTGCTCCAAATAATAGGTGATTTATTTTAAGTGCAAAGAAGAAAAAAAATGCAATTGAATAGAAACACTGATAGGGGCAGATTCTCCCTTCTATGGAAGAATAATCATTTACCTTCAGAAACTAGCAATTCTTTTGTTTAACAAAGCTCTTTTAATGCCTTGCTTGGCTAAGAAAAGCCAGACATTCCAGACAGTTAGCCTAAATGGAATTGTCTAGGCAAAAAGATCACCACATCACTCTGCCATGAACAATCATTTTGACTTTTTTTGTCAGGCTTGGAGGCAGTATATGGATAAAGAAGGCCCAAGCAACTTAGCTTGGGCAGGTGCAAGAGCAGAGTAAGAATGGAAAGAACAGGGCCCAAAATAGAGGTGACTACAATAATTACCCTAATTTTCTGCTATAGACAGTGGCTCTCCTGTGAGGATGCAATATCATATCTCTTTTTTGCTAAACATCTTCTGCATCTCTCTTCTTTATGTCATATATCTCTGCTTCAGAGTTAACACTCCAACACAACTTCAGGTTATACATGGCCATCATATTGAACTTTTTTTTTATGTTTACTTTTCACGTTTAGCTTTCACTGCTATTGATTTATACCCTTGGTGCTTTTGGTTTTGCAAATTGCTAAGATATTCAGTTTGATTGACTTGGAGCTGAACTGAGCTATGAAAAAATGACGGAAGGTTTTGGATGGATAGCGCTTGGAAATTAGAAAGAATGAGATAATTAAATGCCATTAGTAGAAGAAAACAGGAATTAAGAAATTGTGTTTAATGAACACTGAGTAAGACAGAATCTTAGAATCAGGGTTGTATTTGGGATACTTAAGATTGGAAAAAGCAAGACAATTTAAGGAGTACTTCTTACTTGTTGATAGAATAAAATAAATATATGTGACTCCATGATTTATTTCTACTTAGTTGTTCTCTCCTGAACAACAAAACAATATAAATTCATTTTTAATTAGAAAAAATAATTCATATGTGAACAGGAGACCAAGAAAACACATCAAGAATATTGCTCGTTTATCATACGCTATTCACTGAGGCCAGATTTCTGGGTTCTTTACCTTTTCCACTGAGAGTATCTATTCTAATTTTTTTCATTTTACAGATGAGGAAATGGAAACCCAAGGAGAGAGTTTGAATTTATTGAGATCACAGTTTATTGAGATTGCAGCTGAGACAAGAATACAGGAGTTTTCTGTCTCATGGCAGTATTTCCATTATACCACGTTGCTGCTGTTTCATCATAATGCTATAAACTTTAACAACAAAAATCAATATATTTAAAATGTAGTTTGTGCTTTTTGCCCTATTATCCTATGTTAAGTGCTGCTATGTTCAGTTGATGCTGCTTTATTATTCTGTTGTCTGTATGTTGATTGCATTTATATTTATCCTTAGGCTTGGAAATTTGCTATTCTAGGGATACATGAGAGAAGGAGATAAGAGATACTACTGTGTATACTATTCTCTCTGTCTTTTATATATTACTGTCATTACATACCTCTTTATTTTTTGGAAGTGTTGTAAAAGATTTAGGCGTTCACACTGTGTTGAGATTCTTCAGGACAAAAATTACACATCATTCTTTATTCTGTGACAATCACAATTGCTTTTAACTGACCATTGCTCAGATTTCAAGAATGCAAGAAAAATAGTTTTCATTTTTTTAAAAAGATAAATCTGCATTTAGCTGCATATTCTTTATACTCAACATCTCCCAATGCCAGTTACAAAAATACCTTTAACCTTTTGCTGCACTTTTCATTGAGTAAAATGCATCAAGCATTTTTCACATGTGCCAGTTTAACTACTCTATGATGTCAGAGATAATTGTTTTGGCCTCAGGGAAAGAATGTACTTTTTGCTGCAAATGATGGTTGCAAAACCATCTAAGTAAAAAATGAACTAGTCGTGAAGTCTTAGGTTTCTTTATCTTATCAATTATTGAAGAAAGAAACTTTCTTTAGCACAAGGAGAATACTAAAAATGTCAAGATAAAATGATGGGAAATGAAGTTGAGGGTAGAAACAGGTACAGAAAACAAGTTTGAAGTCAATAGCTTTTTTAATGTATGAGATAGGGGATGTGTTAACTACATTTATATTTTATCAGGTGAAATTATTTCTGTTTTAAACACAATAAAAAGGAAAATTGAATTTTACCATCAGGAAGAAAGTTGAGTCCAGTCATGACCTATGAAATCCACATCCATTTTTTCCTGGAGAATTAAACGTACTTAACTAGTACAGCAATGAACAACCAAAGACATTGTACAAAATCCAAAGTATATGCACGTTTCATACATACTTCAAATTAATGAGTTATAGATTACTTGTTTATTTAAAAAAACAATAAACTAATTTATTTGTGTCTAAAAACAAAATTTATTAGAATATTTGGCTAGTCACTAAGCAATGATCAATCTTTTTCATTCTTAGGGCAGTGAAGATAAAGTTGGGTGCTTGATATCTTTGTCATTTGCTGATTTTGTTATCAGAAAGAGGACAAGCAGGAATCCATGAAGGAGAAAAGATCACTTCCCACCACTATCCACCACTATCCATAAGTTATGATTTTCTAAGTTTCTTAAAATATCAAAATATCCAAAACTTGCAATAAAAACTACTTGACATTTAATTTGTAGGCACTTCTCATAAACAAAAGTTTGTCAAAGATCTACCATGACCTAACTTTTTTTTTTTTAATATATAGATTAACTTGGCCTCAAAATATAGAAGAATGGATGATACCAATTCAAATTTATTGTGCATTAAGAATTGACAAAGATGCTGTGTTTATCTCTTACCTTCATGATGTCATTTAATTTTCACTGCAATCCTGTGAGGATATAATATTATAAATCCCATTTTATAGGTGTAGAAGTGGAGACAGAGAGTTAAAGTTAAGGTTATTTAGACACTAAGAAGTTCTGACAGATGACAAATCCCTTTTCCCTCACTGCTCTTCTGCCTGCCTTAAGTAGATTTAAGGCCTTTGGAGGTGAGATTAAAAGAGTAGTAATTTCTAAAATTAGAATATTTCCAGAGCAGTCACTGGAACCCATTGAGAGAAAATCCAAAGAGGAAGATATAGACTTGGCTAGAGTCTCCCGAACAACTTCTCTAGGTATGCAAATTATATATTCAAAGATAAGTGCTCTTTACTTATATCTATTTTACCTCAAGCTACACTGTCCAATATGTCAACCATTAGCCATCAGTAGCAACTGAGCACTTAAAATGTGTTAGTCTGAAGTGAAGGTGCTATAAGTAGAAAACACACATTAAATTTTGAAGACTTGGTTCTAGAAAAGAACATTAACTATCTCAGTAATAATTTTTATATTGTTTACATGGTGAAGTGATAAAATTTTGGATACATTGAATGTAATATGTTATTATAATTAATGTTACCTTTTAAAATACTTGTTAAAATGTGGCTACCAGAAAATTTAAACTTATGTTTGTAGCTCACATTATATTTTTATTGAACATTCTGATCTAAAGTGCTTTCTGCCAACTCTCTTGTTTCGAAAAGAGATTTAGTGAGTTATACTATGTCTGCTCCTATTAAAATGACTTTATGAAGTTACCCAGTATCTAAACTAGATTCTTCTCCTGTAAGAATGTAAGTGGTCTTTTTATTTTCTCTTGATCATCCTGTAATCTATTTATTTACTTACCTATTATAATAGTACTAACTCCTCATGACCAAAATAAATTTTAGAATTTTATTTTAGAATAATAATATGGAGGGAAGCATGAAAAACTATGCCACTCCCTTAGACATGGGTATGTATAATGAAAAGGAAACCAGATTAGTCCCAATGGTTGATGTGGGATAGATAAGAGAAGCTAGGTAGCATGTCAAAATCTGATAAGAAACTTAGGGCTAAATATTGTGGTTCTAGGACATTGTCATAGGTGAAATAATCAGAGTTGCAACAATTTCATGTTGAGATGAACTAATTTGTTTCTTCAAATTGGTTATGAAAGCAAAAGCTTCCCTATCATTAATTGGGGGTTAGGATCCCATAACTGAAAATTAATTGAGAAGATTGGGATGAGTTGGGAACCTAGAAAAGACTCATATGACAGTTGATGAGAATGAGAACAATAAAAAAAATAATAATATAAAGTAAAACAGAGAGGTATAATATAATAAAAAGTTTAAAGTGAAATATATTAACACTGCTACTGGAACAGTGGGAAAAATGATTGATTACCAGAAAGACAAAGGACACTTAAAAATACAAAATACTTTAGTGAAATGAATAAAATCACTTGGCAAAATAATCCTATTTTCATTAACAACTTTTGGTAACAAAGTAATGGAGTAGCATGGCCTAGATATCAGAGCTAAATTTCTGCCATTCACTTTCATTTGAAAGAAGCAAATTTGAAACAAAATTACTGTTACTAGAAATCATTTTAAATAGCAACTAACTTCCAGTTTATAATAAAGAACCAATACAGATTAAGAGCAAAGACATACCCAATTTGTATATGACCGTATCAATAATTATCCAAGTCATTGAATTTAAATGTTTTTAGAATTATCAAAAATAAAATCATATTTAGCAAAATTTAATAGTTAAATATATTTTCAGAGGTTAAAAATGGCCATCTCACTTATGAAAATGAAAGATTTTTACATCTATTGAAAATTTATAACATCAGATACTGATAAGCAGAATTCAAATAAAAAAAACTTGTGTTTAATATCAGAGCATATGAGGAAGACAGTTGAAAGTAACAATAACAGCTCCTACTTCATTTAATAATTCACAAATATTGAATGAGAGTCTACTACATGCTACCCACACTTTAAGGTTCTGGGAATTTGGCAGTAAACAAACAAGGCTATTATAAAGACAAGAGATGTTGATGTTTTGTGCCACGATAATTGTGTGGAAGGGTAGAGTGAACTGGATTGATCCTGAGTATATAATGAAGGTAGAATCGTTAGGAATTTTGTTGACACATCTGAAGTAGGGTGTGATTGAAAGAGCTGTAAAGAATGCCTCTAAGTTTTTTGTCCTGAGAAACTGAAAGGATGGAATTGCACTATGTGAAAAGTAGAAGGATATGAAAGAAACATATTTCAGAAGATAAAAACCTCAATTTTAGACACGCTAATTTGAAATGCCTTTAGACACAAAAGTACAGGCTGGTGGTTGAATATGTGTGTGTCTAAAGTTCAAAGGAGAGGTTTTCATTATAGATACAAATTTGAAAATCACCTAGCTTGCGGATGGCATTCAAAAATATAAACTGAACAATACCCTCGATTAACTGAAATTAGATAGAAATACGAAGGGGTTCAGAGGCTGAGCCAAAGTCTAGAGATTAGTGAATTGGGGAGGAACCACCCAAAGAGACTGAGAAGGAGCCTCTATGAGGAAGGAGGAAAAATCAGAGGGTGGATTTCTTGCCGGCAAATAAATAAAATATTTCCAATAGGAGTTAGTCATCAATTGTGTAAAAACGCTTACATTTTAATTAAGTAAGATGAGAACTCAGAATAACCACTGGCATTGACTAGAACAGTTTGTTGGAGTGGTGGCAATGGAAGGTTGGTTGCAGTGAGTTCAAACTAGAATGAAAGCATAGGAATAAGAGACAGTATATACAATTCATTTGAGGAACTTAGATGTAAACTTATAAGAGGGGAGAGTGGGCCTACAACTACAAAGAAAGTAGAGCCAATAGTTTTGTTTAAGAAGAGAGAAATAACTGCATGCTTTTATGCTAAAAGGAAAGATTCTGTGAGAAGGTGAAAACTGCTCGTGTAGAAAAGAAAGAGTAATTGTTGGGGTTCTACTGCAGCCCAATAAGAGGTGTGGTCTGTGCACAAATGGAGGTGCTGATTTTCACCAGTAATAGCAGAAATAGTAGCAAGAGAAAAGGCAATGTACACGAGCACAGAGTTTGAGAGGTGGGTAGATGTATTGGTGGCATCATGTGCAAAGTTCCCTTTTGACTGTTTCTATTATTCTCAGTAAAATAGGAAGTAGAATCATCACATGAAAGTAAGAATAAAAAATGTATTGAAGGTGAAAAGAAAGAAGAGATATAACGTGGTAACTTAACTGAAAAGTGAACAGATTGAGAATATAGTATATAAAGTGAGTCCAGTCAACATGTTGTGTGCTCATTTGCAACTTTAGCTTCAGGGAAGTATGGAATAGTCTTCACAGCAGCCTTATGAGGTAGGTATTATTGTCATCCCCATTGCAGAGCTGAAGAAATGCAGGAACAAAGAAGGGTTAAGGAAATTCCCCAAGTTCTTAGAATTAGTAAGGGTTAGTCTCTGGATTCGAATCTATACACAATTTATGCTACTTATTGTTACACTTACTGTTTCCGTGAATTGTGTATTTCATGAATATGCTAAGGATCTGACTAGCGCAATTAGATGATCTTAGTGCTATTGTCGAAGACATACAGCGCAGAAAATGGAGGTTTCAAGAATGGGAACAAAGGAACAAGAAAATTATTGCAATTTTGTACTTTTTTTGTGGGGAGGGTCTGTCAGTTTTTCAGAAATAGAACACAGTTCTAGTTCTTACAATATCCATATTTTAGTATAAAATAGGCAATTAAATTATCACAATATACCATGGTAGGTACTATACTTGATGCCTAATAAAACTAAAGAGAAGGAGTGTTCATCATCCTTAGAGAAAGTTGGAAGAAAAGGTGTCAACAATGGTAGCCAGATAGCAAGATGTTAGGAAGAGTCTTGAAGAATAAATACAAAGTCCTTAGGCAAAGTACAGCATATACAAAGGCATGAAAAAAAAAAAAAAAAACAACGAAAAAACAAACAAACATTTGCAGGGGCCTGAAGATGCTCCATACAGAGGAATGGCAAAAGTGTAGGAAGATTATACATGAAAGGTGGGCTGGGAACAGCTGGAGAACTATTTAAAAATCAGAGGGAGAGGAGTGAAATGAAGACACACTGGACTCAGTTTAGAAGATATATTGAAAAGAAAGTGGGAGAGAATATTTGAGGCAACAAGACCATTTTAGTGATTATTGCAGCTGCCCAGTAACTAGGAGTGAAACAGTAATTGTGAGGGTGAAGAGATGAATTTCTGACTAACTGAAGTCTCTTGAAGTTGTTTCGATTTTAGCATACTTTTCATTTGTTTGTTGTTTTGTTTTATTCCATTCTTAGTATATCTGGTATCAAAAATATTTGCTACATTCTCAGCATTCTAAAATTAAAAAAATTCTTTAAAATTGTTAAAAAATAAAAAATTATCAATAATTAATAAATGACAAATATCAAACTCTTCTATCAAAGTTTTGCATGTGTTATAGTTTGTGATATCATTTGAAGACTTAACTGACATATAGAAATTCAGTACAGATTTATTCTAACAAACATTGAAATGTTCCAAAAGAACTTGAATATATTAAATCCATTAAGGTACATATAAATAAAGAAGAAATAAATAATGTTACCCATTCTATATTTAACTATGAGAGAGAAACAATCATATAGAATAGCATCTTGATTTTGGTTAAAGACAATATAATATATTACATGTATTTATATTTACTGTCTCTATATGAAATTAAAACTAAAAATCAGTATTTTGGTTTGAAATGACTGTTGGAATGCTTATAAAATCCAAAAATATATCCTATAGGCTTCAAGATAATCTTGTTTATTTTATAAAGCTGCCTGAGATTTTCTTCACTAAAATGCTCTTCATTTGGTCATCCAAGCTAGTGGTCGTTTACTTTTTAGCATAAAATTGTTTATCTAGAATTCCCCTCTTGTTTACACAAGTAAGATTGTAAAGAGAGTATAGATATTGTGCATCATGAACAACCCTAGAAGCTGGTCAGCTGAGATTGGCTTCGTCATATGAAGACACCACTGGATGCCTTAGAGTGGAACATGGGAAGCAGGAATATCCCAAAGACAAATTTGTTCATCAAGAATCTGGCCTAACTAGCATCTTTTTTTCTCTCTTTTAGTTCTCTGTGCCCATAGTTGCATTTCAAATTGAAAACTAGTCAAGTTTATTTAAATTGGAAAGTCTCACATGATCTTATTTACCCCCAAATTTAAAAATTCACAGTTAAACAGCATTTTCCAGATCTACAAAGAAGTCAATCCTTGAGCTAATGACATTCCCAGCTATACTAAAAGGGCACTGCACCACATTGTCACTCAGGATACTCCTAAATATCAAAGAAGAAAGCCCATGTTTCAGTATTAATTTATTATCAGGGACAAAGCTATTTCTACTGAATTAGAGCTATGAAACTACAAATTAATGATCCATAAGTGAAGGATAAATAACTTAACTTCACAACAATAGTTAAAATTGATGTATGCAACATAATTCAAAACCTTCCCCCAAAGAGCTGAATTCTTAAAATCTAATTTAACAACCTTATCCTTCATTCTGAAAGTGATGTTTGCTCAGTAAATGAAAGTTAAAATCGAGCAGTTGTGACTCTTGCTTCCTTTTTTTAAAGGAGTTTGATTATAGTTAGTAATAATCTAAAGACTAGAAGTTACAATTTTAAAGAGAGAAAGAGGGGAAAAAAGTGTACCATACATGCTGGTCAGTTTTCCCTTTGGAAATATCTGATCTTATTCTGTGTCAAAGTCTATATGTCCATGATGTTATTTTTAAACCTTGAAGAAGGAGGAAACTGATTGATCTTAAATGATTTCTAAAAACCTATTTTTCCCCCATACTTTGCCCATTATAAGCCACAGGGATCAACCTGCCCCCTGCTGATAAACTCCATAGTTTGAAAACACTAATCAAACAAGATAGTGAAATGATCAAAGTGTAGTAGTCCGATTCCTCCATTCAGTGTATGACATATCTGTGAACTGAAGGAGAGCAGGAGATTTCAAATAAAGACTAAAAGAACTCTTTTAAAGCATTTCTTTTGTACTTGAAAATTTGTTCATTTTGAGCTATAAAAAACAGGAGAGCTAAAAGCCTAATGAATTCTTTTGATCTGGACATGGCGAGTTTTTAAAGAGAAAGTCTAAAAGGTTGCCGGCTGTCTGCTGTCCTCTAAAAATTAAAATCTAGCAAACTATCACCTCTCTCTCCACTGCTTCCTGGCCCCCACCAACATATTATATATTCCATTCATTTTAAAAAGAATAGAAACTACTACAAATGATTAGAGTGAAATATAAACCTACTCAAATATTTTAACCAAGAATAAAAGAATCTCTAACCTTTTTTTGTGGTACCATCAAGGGACTCTCCTGGAAACATTCAGATGAGTCACAGAAATCATTCAGTATGAATAGAGGGAATCTACGAACAGACATCAACCCTAAATATTCACTGATGGTAAGTTAATAATTTAAATTTGAGAAGTAATATATTTTAAAGTAATAAATGAGGGACTGGTTGGATGTGAGCATCCAAGTCCCTCAATGCATAATAAGGCATTTAAATTCATTTTTAAAAATTGGAATCTTGTGCTGGCTAAACAAAATACGTCCACAGCAAGATGCGATTCACATTTTGTGCTCCAGTCTAAAGCATTGCTATTTAAAGTGTGGTCTATACATGAATCTCATCAGTTCCATCTTGAAACTTGAAAGATATATCAACTGTGTTCTTAAAATGATTTTTTCCTTTCATTTTTATAGATTTCTTTGCATGTGTATGCATGTGTGTATGTGTTTCTGTTTTGTTTTGGTTTGCTTTTTCTTCTTGCGTTAAATTCAAGTTCAACCCGAAAGTTTTAAATATAAGTGATAAAAATGAATAACATATAGTACAAATCTTTAAGTCTATAAAATCGTAGTAGAAAAGTAGATAAACAACAATTCAAAACAAATATATAGTTGTTTCCTTGAGTACCAGGCATATACTATTTTATTATAAAGAAAGAGAGGGAGGAAATTATAGTAGGTATGTTCTGGTATGACAGAATTCATTTTTTGAAGAAATCATCAATTTCACTAAATGCAATTATGATGAGGCTGCCTGTTATATTCCCCAGAGGTGAGCATAAAACCAGGCAGAAAAATCATAGCTATCACAATAATTAGGCCTAAACTGGTCAAGTAATTCAAGCAGTGTTACTTCTGAATGGCATAAGGATCCTAATAGAAATCAATTTTTTTTAATCAGAAATTTCAAGAATTGAGAAAGATATGCACATATAATGTGCATGTACATATACACACATATATATGTATGTGTGTTTATATAGAGAATTGTATGCAAATATTTATTGCAACACATATTTCTTTATAAAGTATAAATGTCCATTAACATTTGTAAATAAAAACCTACACACAGAATGAAGCCAATTATAGACACCAAGAAATGGAGAAACATAACTGTAACAGAATTATTTAAAACCTTGGGTCTAGACATGCCTAGACTGGAATTCATTCCTGGTCTTTCAACTTACTGAAACATTAAATTCCATTTCCATTTTTATTCCAAGTAGCTTGTGTTAGATCTCTATAACTTAGAATGGGAAGATTCCTGACTATACCAGAACTAACATTTACTGAGAACTCTTTATGTAAGAAAAGTATGTCATGTTTTGTTAAATATATTAATTTAATTACTACGATGCCTCTACCATGTAAATACTATTATATTCATCTTACTGAGAACCGAGGCTATAAACAACTAGAGGTTAAATAAGTGGAAATGATTATTCAGATTTGGGTTTAAACCTATCTCTGTTATCCATATCTATGTCACCTTGCATAGTTCAATATAAAAGTATAAAAATTTTCTCTAAAATGGTAGAGAGAGAAAGAAAGAGAATGCAACTAGCTAGGAGTTTATGAAAGTCTTCACAGAGGAGATATCTTTAATCTAACTAAGCCCAGAGGTGGTGGTAAAATTTCAAAAAGTCAAGAATATTCTAGAAAATGCAATTACATGAATAATGGCTTGGTAGTTCTAGATTTTGAACATATTCAGAAGTGGTGCAAACATATTTTGAACATAGGGAGAAAGAACTGGGAGACTCGACTAGATAGCTTCATTAATACCATATTGTACATCTCTAACTCTAAGGTGTTCATTTTTGACTTAGCTTATCAGACATTTGGAATATATTTAAAAAAAAAATGAGCTGAGCCATAAACTAATAAGACTTTCCCTTTAGAATGACTGATTTAATCAATATGTATTGTGTGGATATGATAGAAAGAGATAACACAGAACACTCACACAGGAAGTAGTTTTAATAGTCTGGGTCCATTCTTTGTAAAATTTTTAAAGCTCTATATAAATACGTTATAATGATAGATAAAAAGATTGATCTATGGGAGTTTTATTTATTTTTTTATTTTCATATTTTTTATAAGAACCAAAAATGCTTATATAGCAACACAGCAGTAAAGAAATTTGAATAATTAAACCCCCACATTAAAAAAAAAGTTAAAATTATACCTGCTTTTAGTAACAGAAAACATGTAACTTTTACTTGATAATCCATACACTCTAGGGTTAGATGTGTGAGATGTGCTCCAAGGTGTAGGGAAGACTGCAATTGTGAACAAAAGGCCTGAACTAGAATAGCAAAGAGGAGAATAAAAAGGAGAGGAACCTTTGAAGCAACATGAAGGAGGTATCTATGTTACATGGAAAATTGCTAGAAATGTGAATTCTTGGGCTCCATCCTAGACTTACTAGAAAACTCAGGGAATGGGGACCAATAATCTTTGTTTTAATAAGCCCTACTGGTGATTTTAATTCACTTCGAAGTTTGAGAATCACTTTCTTCAACTGGTTAGGAGCATGTGTCTGGGTTTAAATTTATGATTCTTTTATTAGCTGTGTGATTTTAAGCAAGTCTTATATATTGAGTAAGCTGAAAATTCTCCATCTGTAGAAGAATTCTCACTCAATAGGATTGATATAAAGATTGTATGAAATTGTTCTTGTCTGCCATGAAATAAACATGAAACAATAACAGCTCTTTTTATAAGGTGACAGATAGAGTTGTCTCAGATTATGCAATTACTAAAGAGGATTCCTGCTTCTCATTTTTGGTTATGGGAAGGACATTGGTAGTTTTAACAAAGAAAGCCAATATGAAATGTGATATTTCAAAATGAAGCATATGAATTTCATCACTCTCTATAATTCCTAGTCTGAACAAACTATGTGAACTTAAGCCAGTTTGTTGATCGATTTAGTCCTTAGTTTTTTAACGTAAAATGCTATGAATGAACTCAACGATGTCTAAGATTTTTTTTTTTAATTCTGCATTCCGTGGTTGTCTCTCATTTATCATTAAATCCTTCAATCAATCAACAATCAGGTTTAACGTATTGTGAGCAATGATGTAGAGAATAAAATAATTATAAAATACATGGCCCTTAATGGTACAATTAGACTCAGAATATTCAAATGAAAAATAAACTAATCCTAAAGGAAGTATGTGATATTTCGAAGGACAAAATTATAGCTGGGAGAAAAGAACAACAAAAGGCTGGCTGGTATAATTTTAAATTTGAGGCTACTAATCTGGAGTTTTTACTTCTAACAGGAATTCCTATATATCTCTAGGACATCCATTTTACACAGCCTAGATGACTCTCCGGAACTTCTATTCACTCATCAAACCTCTATCACTCATTTTACTGTTTTGTAGTTGATATTCATGCTTCTTAATTTCACTAGTAAAAAAACAAACAAACAAACAAAAACAAAAACAAAAACAAACAAAAAACACACATAAGAGCTATAGTAAACTCTCATCAACACATCTACTTATTCTTCTGCCCATATGTACTTCTTTCCCTTCCTTTGAGCTGTGAGAATGAATGAATGGACACTCTATACTTCTTTCTAAATCCTGCATTTCTTTTATGGACTAGTCCCCATACCCTTTTATGTACTCAAGGCTATCACTCTAGTAATTTTTTTTTTCCATTGAGGCATTTTATTTGAATATATGTATTATATCCCTAGAAAAAGAATCCTCAGATTTTTCCTCCTGTGTGTTTTCACTCTAGTAATTTTAACTTTTACCTCTATGTCATCAGATTTTTCGTCTTTATTGAATATTCCCTATGAGCACATACCTATGATTTTATTTCTCCTTGTTTAGTAAATCCCTCTCTAGACCAACTTTCCCATCAATGAACACCCAGTTTCAAGTCTCCCCCCATTTATTGCAAATTTTCTCAAAATTGCCTATTCATCTAATCTTCAGTTTATTGACTCTCATTCTCTTAAGCTTACTTCAATCAGGTTTTTGCCTCTCCCTGCCCCTTGCCTCCCAATCCAAATCCACTGTGCTGCTCTTGTCCAGGTCAGTGGTTACTTTTTGGTTGCTAACCTAATGGTCAATTCTTAGTCTACATCTTACTTAAGCTACAGTAATATTTATATCCCTTATACAGTTGAGATATCTTCTTTACTTGGCTCTTGGGACTGGTGACTCCAGATATTCCTCTTAAGTTACCTGTTGCTCCTTTTTGAGTCTTGTTTGCTACTTTTTCCTTTTCTTGTAAATCTTCTATAGTTGTGATATTTCAGTATTTGGACTGATTCTCTGTGGGAAATCACTTCTCAGATGATGCCATATATTCTCGCAAATTAAAATACCACTTATATTTTAATTATTTCCAAATTTGTGTCTCTAGTTAAGACCTATTATCTGAACTCCAGAATTATATATTTGATGTCTCCCTTTGGATATATAATAAATATCACAAATCTAAATTGTCCCAAACTCCTGATTTTTCCTCTAACAATGCTGCTACCTCCCCTGTAGGCTTTGCCTTCTCAAAGAACAATTGCCATATTCCTGTTACTTAGGTCAAAAACCTTGATACCATTTACATTCCTCCTATTCGCTCACCTAAAACAGCCAAGTCATCAACTGATACTGTAGGTTCCACCCTCAAAATATGCCCAGAATAATACCTCTTTTTACCCCTTCCACACTACGTGCTTTATCTAGGTCACTATTACCTGTCATTTGTTTATTTCAATAGCCTCTTTATTGGTCTTTCTATCTCTATGCCTGCCAGTGAAAGTCTATTTTCAATATATCAGCCAGGGAGAAGATCACATCACATCTCTGTTAAAATTCCTCCCATGGCTCCCCACATCACTTATAGTAAAAGGCAACAATCTGCATTAATAATCTGTAATCTGTAAGACTCCCATTCCTGGCTACTCAAAGTGCATTCCTGAGACCAGCAACATGAACATCACATTGTTGTATGTGCAGAATCTCATATCCCATCTTAACTTTTAAGTTTAAATCTGTATTTCAAAGGATCCCCAGGTTATTCCCATGCACAGACATTTGAGAAAATTTTGTCATAAATAATCTTCTATTTCTTTTCTCTCTGATTTTATTTTTTTATGATGTTCCTCTATCAATCACTCTATCCCAGACACTAATCTCTTTGCTATTAGGACTTTATATTTTCTGTGTAAAAGTGAGTTTTTCAGTCCAACAGTCACTGAGAAGCTGAATCCTGCCAACAATCATCATGAGTAGGTTTAGAAGATTATCCTCTACTAAATGAGCCTTGAGATGACTGCACCTATCCCCTACATCTTAATTTTAGCTTTGTAAGATATTCTGAGTTGGAGGATCTTGCTAAGCTAAGCCTAAGATTTCTCATTAAAATAAATTATAAGATAATAAGTTTGTGTTGTTTAAAGCCACTAAATTTTGGGGTAATCTGTTATGATAACTGATGCAAATATTATATACTGGCTTTCGCTTCTAGAAAGCTCATGACCTAAACAATTAACATACTTTTTAAACAATCACGAAGACCATGGTGAAGCTATAAAGGAAGCATTCACTGCATGCCTCGGCTCTCACGGTACTTACTTTTTAATTGAATAAATAAGAGAGACATCTTAAACCATTTTTTTTTTTTAATTTAGTCACTAGAGTAATATAATCAAGTATGAAAATTGTGTAATGTAAACCATAAGTAGGTCAGAGTTTAGAAAGAATAAGACTAATAAAGTTTGGGAAAAATATCATGGTTTAGTGTGACCTAAACTACTTTAAAGAGTGAGTAAGATTGTGTAGAAATTTATATAATTGTTAGACATGACAAAACAAGGCAAAATATATTATAACCCAATTTCAACATTTTCAGTCTATCTCAAATCACTATTTGTCTTTCTTCATCTCTTATAGTCTTGGTGGAACACTCTTTATTTTCCTCCTAAAAATCATTTTTATCAAGTTTCTCTTTTGTCAAATCCCTTCTTATTGACTAACAGCGCCTTTATGTTGCTACACTGTGTACTATACAAGTAAAATGACTGTTATAAAATCTTTAAGGATCTTAAAACTAAATGAGTAGAATACAAATCCCCAAGGACAAGACTAATTTGCAACTTGCTTTCTTTCTTGTCATTTCTCTTGTTAAGTAACCTTTAATATGACCTACAGGCATCAATAAACTCAAGACCAGCAGCAAGACATTTATGTTAACTCCCAGCTCAATAGAAAATATTTCTTTCCTTTTTTTCAGAATGGATTTAATTAGTTTCTATTTGAAGTTTTGAAGCAAATTAAGTAATTCCATACTTGTGCTGTGGTATCATTTCCATAAGAAAAATATTTACTTATATTGCTGACCTAAATAAATTTTTTAAATAAATTATTTCACAATTTATTACCAAAAGTTGTTCAAACCATGAACCTTGACCTTGGCATCATATCCAATACATTCCATTGAATCTGAAACAGGTAGAAATGAAGTATACTTTAAAGCCAATTTCAATCAATCTATCAGTATGTATTTATTGTACCTAGTATATTGAAATGTCTGCTATGAGTGTGAAATTTATAAAGTATACATGTGTCCATTCAGAAGGCATCTTTTTTAAGAAAATTAACATTTGTGGTGTTTTATAAATTCAAAAAACTACATAATAATTAAGCATCAGGGAGAAAATAAATCACCTGTAATTACATCATCTAAGGTACTGTTTCTCAAACTTTAGTGTCCAGCAGTCATTTTGAGAGTATGTTAGCTTATTTAAACTCAGATCGTTGGGCCCCACACCCAGAATTTCTGATTCAGTATATACAATTTGTATTTCTAGGAATTTCCCAGGTGACACTGATGCTTCATGTTCACACTTTGAGAATCATTGGTGACACATTATGAGAAATCAGATCTAGAGAAATTAGATTTAATTTTTTATATTTTAGCATTTATTGCTCCAAGTTTTTGTTTTCCATGCTAAACTATAATTTATGTGTAGAAACACCTAACAAATTAAGACAGTCATACACACATACAATCAGTATTCATTGTGTATTTTTTGAAACTGCTATTTTAAAACTGCTTTTTAAAAAAAACTTGACACAATATATCCTTACTCTTTGTCATTATATATATTTGTCTTTTCAAACACAATTATTAAGGGCTGTTCAGAAAATAAATTTATCTACTTGCAATATTTGTCAGAGAAATGTTTATTCCTAATTCCCTGCCTGAATAACTAGGTATACATAAAGATCTCAACTACTGGTGGTACTTTTCAGAAAGTTTCACCCCTTGTACTCTGAGAAAGGATAAAGCTGAATGCTGAGAAGATAACCTTTTCCATATACAGGATATTCATTTTCCTGAATAATAACAATTTTTGAGAAGAGAAAACAGCCATAAAAATAGCTAACATACAGGGCAGAGTATAACAAGTTTAATTTAAGTATATAAAATTAAAGCTATTAGGATTTAAAGAGAAAAGTGAGATCTCAGAAATAAATAGATTTCATAGAGAAGGTGCAACTTCAACAAGCCTGAAAAGGAACTCACAGTGATGACTATAATGGCTATTGATTGTTTCCTTGTTCTCCTTTCACCCTGACTTCTCCTCAATCCCCTCTCATATACTCCCTCACTCACAGGCTTAGTTGTACAGTTGTATAATGTGATACAATCTCTTCTGGCCATAGTTGACCAGCACTAGACCATTAACTGGACTGAGACAACTGGCTCTCAGAATTCAATGAGACACAGAATGTAAGTGAGCTCATAGCTGAGTCACACCAATGCAAAACTCAAAATGCCAGAATCATGGTGTCTTTAGTTATTTAAGTGCTGCTCTGGTGAAGTCCATTGTTAAGCCTTTTCTTAAATTCTATGAGATCCATATCTCTATAATAAATTCCCTTTCTTTTAAGGTAACTTAAATAATTATAATTTTTTGTAATTAAAGGCACCCTAAGACAATGATATTCAGAGCTGTATGGTTATGGAATGTAACAATAACTAGATGTTGCTTATTTTTAGAATATATTTTCTTCACAGATTCCGAAATACGGAAGTTAGAACCTCCTGGGAAACAAAATTCAAGAAAAAAATTCAGAAGCAATGTATATTTCAACCATATTTTGTGGCTACTTGTTAACTTTTAATTAATTTAGAATGATCATTTTAAAAACTCTACAAAAATATAACACTAACCAATGAGAGTATATACTTATTTACCTTAAAATAAATAGGATGAAACCTTAAGAAACAGAAGTGGTCTCAGAGAGTAGAGATTAATGTTGAAATTTTCTTTATAGAAAAAATGATGCTAATCTCTTCCCTTAGGAGCCATTGAAGTAGTCTAAATACAAATAACATTTTTTGTATGATACTTATTGTCTAAATTGTTTTTATTATTGCTTTAAAACACATGTATTTTAAGTGATCTCAATTTCCATAGAGAAGAATGTTATATTGTGAACAATAATCACTCCACCCGGGTCTGCTTAATTTCTCCTTTTAAATAGAGGGCAAGTTGAATATGTATAAATATAAATGACAAAAACAGCAACTTTTCCTACTCTATGGGGAGTAGGAAAAGAATGGTGTCGGATAGCGGGGCTGGAGGATTGAGTTTAATTGTGTGAGTAAAAATTTAAAAACCTAAACTACTATTCTAGACATATTATTTACTTTTATGAATATTATTACATGACTTTCACAAAAGCAAAATTCAAAATCACATCAAAAGAAAAAGTACTAATACTTTTGTAATGTGTGTATAAAACTAAGCTATTCAGGTGAAATTTCACTATTGAAGAAAATGTTTAGTGATTATTAGTCTTCTGTTCAGAGTAAATAAAACCTTAATCTATAAAAATTTCCTTAATAGCATTTCTATAAAAGTTCCTTTAGGTTTAAACAGAATTCAACATAGTTATCTGTTCCAAATCATAAATGATCTTTAAACAATAAAGAGTGGAATAAAAATCTGGATAAATTTAATGACTCTATAGTCTTAAAACTAATATTTTATCTACCAAATTATAGTTAGACATATCAAACTACTATTCCTTATGTTTTTTGCATTCCATTAAACACCTTCAGGTTCCCAGATAATAAAGAGAAAAAAAAAACAAAAACTTCCAGAACAAATTAAAATTGCTACATAAATGAAGTAAATACTAATTACAACACTCAGCTGTTCAAAGACAAGAGGGCAATTAATACATCAAAATAATGTCTACTTAAAGATTATTTTAATAATCACTATTTATTTGACAGACGAGCATAACCTGTGCACTGCCTAGTGATAACAATGAGACATTAAATAGGAAAAAATATGTCATATCAATGAAACTAATTGAAAGTGAAGAGATGGAAAATTTTAATTAACTTTGTGAACTGGCTTTGTCTCTGTCAATTACCTAAATTACACTATTGAAACATGTGCAGAAATCTGTATTCAAGTTCAGACAAGAGCACTGTGAAAGAATTCCTTGATGGACAGGAGATAAATCATTTCATCTGTATAATAAACAAACAAACAAACAAATAAATAAATGTAATTAATAGAAATGCAGAATAAATGAAGGAAGACATATGTATGGGATACTAGAGAAATAAAAACAGATTCAATTAAGCCCAAGAAGAATCTACTGGTATAAGAACACTAACAGACTGATGGTAATTCATATATTTCATTTGTGTAGACCTATGAAATATCAATCATAGTTGATATGCAGTGACTAAATTGGTATCTGCTTGACTTTGTAGTTTTTATTGTTTTTAATAAGTGAGGGCCACAGAAATATTTGAAGATAATTAATAATCTAAACATATTTATAAAATAAAAATGTATTTCAACTATTTTGCAATTGTCTCTTGTATTCTGTGAGGTTGTAATACACATTATTTTTAAGTGACATTTTCTTAAAATCAATTAAAAACAAAAATATTCATTGTTGAAGTGTTTCCTAAAATATTCCAAATTACAGAAACAATTAGTTTTCAAAAATTTTCTCAAGTTCCCAGAATAGATGAACTTGAATGTAAGTTGTGCCAACTGGGCTTATGATAAGGGAGGTCTTTTAATCTTAGTGTTTTTAAGAACTTCGAATTGATTATGCAAATGTATATATTCAAATTACTGAGATCTACTATGAATAAGGCACCCTTCGAGGCAAAATAAATCATACAATGAGAAATTTTGAGAAAGACTGAGCACATCTAGATATAGGGATTGAGAAAAAGCTTTATCTTCTGTGCTAGAGCCAAATGATATGCAATGGCTTTGTGATCTAATTTTTTGTGATCAAATATTCAGTTGTGAGCAAGAAAGACTGATTGATTACCTCAGTCTTTCTGGGTGTGTAGTGGTGGCAGTGGCAGTGGTGGTGGTGATAGTTGTCCCTCATATTTGCTATCCCTGAACTAGTTGAATCCACTTCATATTACAGCTAATGACACCAAACTCTAAACAATTAGAATGCCCTGGATCACAAATGCAAATAATGTTTAAAAAAAAGCCTTAAAATAAGCTTCCTGATATTCATAGATAAAACAAATAGTATATTATACACAGACATACCTTACATTTCTACAAGAGACCTATATTATATCTATGTTTTACCATAAGCCGAAGATAGACACTCCAAAGAATTTACTTATCATTGCTATCTTTAAACAGTTAAAAAATAGGTTAGATAAATATCAGCTAAACACATTAGCAGCTAATATAAAAAAAAAATTGTTGTAATAATACTTTACCCTCTAACTTTAAATCTGGCCTAATCTTTAAGTATATACCTGTGAAATATAGACCACCTCTATATTGTGCTTTGAGAGGCAACCAGAAAGACCTCTGCTCCAAATAGCTCCCCTACTACCATGTGTCGTGGTGCCTAAAATTCTATTTCTCTCTTTGAGTCTTCAAGATTTTTAACAGTTTATTTATAATACTTTTTCTTAAAATGCAAAAACACTTAGATAATAAACTACTTTCTTTTATAATTAGCTAATATAGTCATGAGTATCTTGAGTTTTTCTCACAAGTATTCAACTTTTCAAAATAAATTTTTTGTTTTCTTTCTTTTCTGAATATTTTATCATTGAGCAATGTCTCATTCTTAAGACAGAAACACTACATCATTTGAAGATTTTATTTTTTATATAAATTTTTTACTTTTTGAAAGTTCATTTCAATACATATTTATCTTATTTTTACTTCTAAGATTAATTTTATAAAGGGAATATTAACAGAATAATTTTCATTTAAAGAATGCTCAATTCTCTAAGAAATACATATTTATAATTACCTGACGATCACTCAGTGACTTTGATATAATCCTATCATAGCATCCTTATAAACAGGAATTACAGGAGCAAATTTATATTTGTTTATATATATAAAAAACAAAGTGAGAAGGAGAGAAGGAAAGCTATAGGACTGTTATCTAAATGTATAGTGTTTGCCTCAAAAACCTAATGTCTTTCAACTACTATTTTCTTGAAAAAATGTATATGCTATGTAGATGTTTCTATAATTTTATTACTTTACTTTATTTCAACTAATGGCTGCTGTTTAAAATTAATTTAAAATTCAGTTGGTCTTATAACTGCTTCAACAATTTTATCACATTTCTAAAACTGATTTGTAATTTAAATGCTTTATTTGACAAATTCTGAAAATAAATGATATGGGGAACAAGTAAAATTCTTAAATATCAAATAAGGACTAGATATAATTTTAATTTCTCACTATTCAGATTTTCAATATAACTATAAAAAATGATGCCTGAATATGTCCCATAGAATAATTTCTAGTCAAGAGAGAGGAATGTGTTTATAATTTATATTTTGAAAACCTAGAACTTTTTAACAATTAAGACTATTAAGCATCTCAAACACACACACACACACACACACACACACACTGAGGAAAATCCTTATATAATTGTGCTACTATTATTTCTGGGGAACCAGAAAAAAAGTTTTTTCTGGTTATGTAAATAACATTTGAACCTCTTGGCTTCACCTAGGAAGGGGCAAATGACCAAACCACCAAATTAATAGCTGATAGAAAATAATAATGAGCTGTTGGCTTGGTAATTGTTGAGATTTCAAAGTTATAGAAATACATTCTGGAGTTATTAAAATGAACAAGAGTCACTTAGTTCCACATCTAATTTTAGCTAAGAGCTACCATGTTTACTTTTGGGGAAAAGCTTAATATCTGTCACCAAAATACACGTTTATTGAGGGTCAACCCTAGAAGGATTACTGTAGCTCTGAGCGTTCTCTCCAGAGGTGCTGAAAATACTTTAGTCTCTGGATCCTGCTGCTATGCCTCACACTGCCCTGCAGCTACTGTTGTCAGTGATGGACAATTGACAGTCACAGTTTTCTTTTCTTGTATCATTTGTGTGTTCCAATAAGTCTGTCTTTTATTCAAACACTGATCAGTAGTCATTATGAACTGAAATGTGTCCCCCCAAATTCATATGTTGAAGCCCTAATACCCAATTTATATATTTGGAAATAGGGCTTATAAGAGCTAAATAAAGTTGTAAGGTGGTACGGGCCATAATTTGATAGTACTTGTGTCCTAATAAGAAAAGAGATATCAGAGCACTAACACCCCACTGCCCCCTGATTCACCATCTTAAGCAAAGAAAGGCTATGTGAAAACACAGAAAAAGACAGCCATTTACATCCCAAGGAGAGAGTCCAAACCAGATATCAACCTTACTGGCACCTTGATATTGAACTTCCAGGTTCCAGACCATGAGAAAATAAACTTCTGTCATTTAAGCCACCTCACCTATGGTATTCTGTTATGACAGCCCTAACAGACTAATATGGTCCTATATAGTTTTTTTTTTTTCTTCTTGAATTTTAAATATCCAATGATTTAGTGCAGGGATCAGTTCATCTTACAAGTCTTTTATATCCAGGAAGTAAAAAAATCCTATATATACCTGATTCATCTTTGATTAAACAATGACTTCACATATATTAAAAATAATCCTTTAATGGATAAATTATATATAACCTATTATATTATATGTAATAATTAAAAGAAAGCTTTATTCTCAGAAAAAAATAAAATGCTAATGTATAGTACTATATTATCACAAAGGAACGAAAAAGTATTGTCAGGTTTAGAAAGTACTTGAAGTAGTTAGTTCCCCTCCTGCCCCAACATAGTAGACTCTACTGTATCTCAAGTATAGACAACTCCCCTCCCCCATTATTTAAACTGCATAAACTATAATTTTAGTAAATCAAGCAAAGAGCTAATCAAGTTTTGATTTGCTAATTGCTTCTCAATTTGATTAGAGATGGCAGCTAATTATCTCTGGATATTTAAAGTTAATCTTTCACTCACATTTGCAAATCAAGAATTCAGTGTAAAACAAAATTGAGACTATAGCATAAAAGTTCTTTGTGTTAAAACAAATAATTAATTTCTACATGTTGCTACAATTTTTTTTTTTCTAGGATGCTTCAATAAGTTAAATTATGCATGTGGTGTATCATCTTGTGCTGGAGAATAAAAATAAAGTATGATTTTGTAAAGCAGCCCATGTTGAGCCAACAAAGTATATATGCTACATTAAACAAGCACAATATAATTCAAAATCATAATTCCATTTTTATGGTTAGCAGTAGTTTGCAGAAGAAATATTTACCAAGAAATTGAACCATGAACAGTCAATATGGTAATTGCTTTTCCAATTAAAATTAATATTTAAAACATATTTCGGAATTACTAATATACCTAAGACAATATCTCCTTGAAAAACATGTCAAGGTAGGACAAATAATGTCATAGCCATTTACATTCAACAAGGGAAAACATAATGATGAAACACTGAAAAAGAAAGTTTGGCAGGTAAGTTGGTTCTAATTTCAGGGGAAAATGTCTTCGCTAGTCATTACTCAAATACTATATTCAAATCATATCTTGTAACAAAGTTTCTTCTATCTTTGTCACTTTTTACTCCTATCACAATTACAAAACTTGAAACTTGCTTGACTGTACTGCACTGAATAATGAATTATCTTTCTAGGAGGTATTTCATTATTACTACTGCCTCATTAATATCATTTCCAAGCAGTATCTTCACAAGTAAAGTTATATGAAACTTTGGACAATTATTTTGTAAAGTTAGGTTATTTAAGAAAATAATAGACACTTGACTTTTTTTCTAAAAATTTTACCATTATAATTTAAATCTTTTACTTATTTTCCATATTAATCTAAGATCAATAAAATAACTTTTCTTAAGCTTTCCTTTTTATTATTTCTCCTGAGGTTAGTATTTTTTAAATTTACTTCCAATCTCAATTTTTATTTTATTATTTTTCTCATGTAACACTGTAATATTTTAGTTGTTAAATTTGTTATAAACCGGTAACTATTAGATTTATAGCTCAAATAATACCATCATTTGTGTCCAACTTTTAGCCTTATTTCACATTCTACTTTTGTTCTTAGTGAAATACAGTTTAGCTAGAAATTAGAGAGTAATATTAGAAAATGCTCTGCATCAAAGTATGAGATATTCTCAATACAACTATGTAAACCAAATACTAGCAGCTTTCCATTAATCTTTGCCAATTGCATGTATGACTTCTTTCTCGTTTTCTATGTATCCCTTTCCATCTGAGATCTTCAAAGTGGATTTTGAAGTTCTCTTTTGAAGGTCATAGAGATGGAAAGCTCCGGAACTGTACCAATTGCACACACCTCATTTATATGTATACTTCAGCATCATTACTGATATTCCGATACCTCAGATGTTCATAGAAATGTGTTAACAGATTAGTTATAATTCTCATATATAATAACTCCAGGCTCTTTCCTTCCTCTACTAACAGTGGAATTTGAAACAAACAAACAAAATCCTAGGACTAAGACTAAGGCCATAGACTGGTTAAACATGATTTTAGTCTTGTTAGAAACTGCCCAACTCAATTCCCTCTATTACATGAAAAACATGTTGTTAGATAACTTATTATGGAAGCCAACTTATGAAATTTTCTCACTGTACTTCTTTTTTTTGTGATACTTAGAGATGAGAGTGCTGAACAGAAACAAGAAATTTATATAATAGAGGTTAACTAAACTGAAAAAAGATAGAATTTTCTATTATTATTTTTTTATTATGTTTTTTAATGAAGAAGGGTTAACAGCCAGGACTAGAAGTTGTTGGAACACATTAATGCAACACATTAAAACAATAACATGTTCATGGCATTTAAAGCTGAGGTGGAGGTTCTAATTTAAATTCTAACATGCTGTAAGTTATAAAGTTAACTTTAAGTTGCCTGAATCATATTAGGGCTCTGGGTTCAGGCTAATAATATTACCTCCTTGGTTTGATTGTTCAAATGATGTTTAGTTGGGTTTGGAATGTAAACATAATAGATATAGAATGAGAAAATACTAAGATGATATATCTGAGGCCAACTATAAAGATGTTATCAGGATGATCTTTTACCTGACTTTGGTAACTTCCACTGATACCTTGTTACCTTTAGCAAAAATATCCAGATTCTTTAGCATACTGTCTGAGTCCCTTCATAATCTAGGCACAATCTATTTTCTCAGCCCATCACTCCCTTGCTCCACACACACCAAACTTCTCATTACTGTCTAAAAATGTCATATTCTCTTATACCTTGTAGGTTCCATATCCATTTTGTGAGCTCTTCAGCTCACGAAAATATCTGATTATGAGTTCACTATTACCTAAAGTCATGTCCTCTATATAAAAATTATCAAATCTTCCATAATACACTATCTTCTAATCTCTAAAAAACACTCTTTAGGGTTTTGAACTTTATTACACAAATTTTGTGAGTCCATGATCAACTTCTTAAAGGAAAGATTGTTCTTTGGTCACTCATTCAACAAACATTTGAGAAACTGTGATTGGTAGGGCATTATATTTAGTAGTGCAAACACAAACATGAGATTTGAAATGTACAGTCTAGAAAGGGAGAATTAAAAAACAAACAGATGACTTCAACACCTAATGATACTTTCTATGGTGGTGAAATACACAAGGTATCATGGGCATACATAGCAGAGGCAAATGACCTAGAGTGGCATGAAAGACATTGAGAAATGAGGTCCTCTCAGAGCAGCCAACATATTGCCTGGCACTTAATAGGTGTTTATTAAATAAGCTTTGAATTAATGAAAAAATTAATAGACAAAAGCTACTGTGGATGCTGCATTTCTATTTTATAACAAATGTCTTGTTTTCTCAAGCTCTTGGACCACAAAAAGATTTGGAGGTCAGGCAGAAAGATTTCTTTTCTAATATTTTATATTTCTTTCCATGTCACCTTATCTCATCTGTTTTTTGAGTTACAATAGTAATTAAACATTATACATTTTATACCAGGTCAGAGCTAGGACTATTAGAAAGCTTTACCTTCTTTCAAAGAATTCATTTACTAGAGTATGCCTCAGTCAAAATTTGTAGGAAAAAAAAAATTGTCTGATACCCTTTGCCTCTGCTCTGGATCCTTCACCCCTCTGGATAGCATCCTCCCTCTCCAATTTCCTCCACATCGAAACTCACTCTCAAAATACACCAGAAAAAAAAAATACTCTAAATTACTAATAAAAGAGTATAAAAAAATTTTACTTGTTAATAAGAAACCAAGTTGAAAAGAAAATTATGGATCTATTTGTCAGTTTCTAGAAAACACAAACATGTTAAATGGCACCATGAAAAAACTAAGACAAATCCAGGATGTGGAGCATTCTACAAGTTACCTGAATTTGATACCTGAAAAAGTCAGTGGCATGAGATAAAAAAAAAAAAATTAATGTTTTGCTAAGTCAATATCTTTTTCTGTATCTACTAAGGTTTGGTCCTGAATTTCATTTGTGGTGTAACATATTAATGCAAATACATAAGTACAGTGTATAAGGTAACAGGAATATATAACTCTCTTTTCAAAAAATTCTAATAACTGTACATAATTTTAACACATCTCTACATTTGAATGCTTTGAGGACATCCAACCATTGTCTTTCATGATATTGTTACAGAATTTAAAGTGAAAAACTAAGAGAAATTTATATACAGCTGACATCTTTGAAATGCCATAACTTTTTTAAAGCATACTATGAATCTCTTTCAAAACCACAAATTTAAAATAATGTTGGTTTTGTTTATTCTTTATAAGGAATTCACTCTGTAACTTTTCTTTCAGAATAATAAATATCATTGCTTATAAAGGGTTCTACTCCCCATTCTCCTTTTAAATATATATATATATATATTTAAATATATATTGGAAAAAATTACCTTGCAAACTACTACAGTAAAAAAAATCCTAATATCTGTTTTTTATGTAGATTATGTATATATGCCTGTATTTCTAATATTATATTTTGAGATTAAAGAAAAAATACTACCCTTCAGAGAGAAAGAAAGAAAAATTCAGAGAGGGACAATATATATATGGAATACTTAAGGCACTTAAAGCAAAATTTAAGAAACATACAATTGTGTTTTCAAATATTTTCTATTAAAAAATGACCTTCATAAAAATAAGGTAAAAATAGTTATAGTAAAAATACTCTGGAATATATTCTCTAAGTATAGCACAAACATCTTTGATACACACTAAATTTTAAGCATTGACATACTGTGATTTTTTAAAAAATAATAATCTATAAATAGTTCCACTGAAACATGTAAAACCTGTATACGGATAAAAAAGGCTTCTTGTCCTAAACATCATAATGTTGACCAAATAATAAACACTTAATGTTTGAAAATACATTTTGAATATTTCCGTAACTTTGGTTGTATCCCTTTTGTGGATGTAGTTATTTGGTAAATGAATGTAGGAAATATAGAAACAAAATATAATAATTTTGGAATAAGACCAGAATTAGAGCAAACTTCTTTATTCAGAATGTAATACTCTTTCAATGTACTTTGAAATTTATGCATTTCACAGAGATGTTTAAATTATAGATTTTCCTTCAAATTGAAAGTTTCTAAAAATATTCTTTCTGGCTTGAGTGTTCAGGAGACATCTGTAACTTCTCCATATTCAATAAGTAGATAATAGTGATACTTATAAATCAACATTCACTAAACATTCCTTAACTGTTAATAAAAACTTCTTAAGAGAGTTTATCTCTTCGAATGGTCTTTTTTTTTTTGTCACAGGAGTTGTAGTCTCTACAAATGTTATTAACAAGATCATATATTCTCTTGCTCATATATGGACTCGACACAATGTAGTACAAAATGCAAGGCTGCAGGAATCATTCGTGCTTTGATTAAGCTTGAGTCTATTGGACTAGGAGCTTTGTTCTGGCCTTATTTTCATCTAGAGACTTGTGATAAATACCTTTTCCTTCATATGCTAGTTTTCCTTTAGGGATGCAGTCCTAAATGGTAGGGATATCTTTTACTAGGTGCCCTTGGTAAGTTGTTATCACTTTTAGAAAATCAGTTTTTCTGGAAAAATAAATTTAACACTTTCCTCCTATAGTTTTCATAAAAGTTAAGTGACAAAAGGAATTAATTCAAGACCTAGACATATTAAATGTAACAAAGGTTATGATTTGAATTAAATTAATAACTTTGATTAATATTAAAGCATAGTTTATGCAATGTGATTTAATTTAATATGAGAGTTATCTTTGCATTTACTGCATAAGATATATAACATTTGTACATAGGTATAAATGAAAGTTGAGGGAATAGAGAATACACATGATTGCACTCATGGCCAGGTATTTTGACACTGAGCTAGAACCAAAAAGTAAAGAATTTAAGATTAATATTTAGCTTTCAGAATATTGTAGACATTTTGTTTATTAAATAAATCATATAATGAAATATAATTGTTATTCAATAATTTTCAATTGAATGAACTAATAAATATATATTTTTTGCTAACTTTTTTTCCAGATTCAAATCAAAATAACAATAACATATTGTAAGCCCTTAGATCAAGGTATATTTTATTTATAACACTATATGCACTTAAATATTTTGCTTATCCTAAAATAGATTCTACGTAATATAGTAAATCAGTTCATTATTACATTAATGTTAATGAGAAAAGGCAACACCAAATTAGTGAAAAGATAACTCTTAATTTAAAGATTTTTCTTTCCTATTAGTAAGATTCCAAACATGCAAAATGTTGAACAAAGATTAAAGAAAATACTTAAAAAATTTTATAGTATGCAATAATTTTAGAAATACTACCCAAAAATTATCTTGAAAAACTAAAGCATAGTTTTTCAAGATAATTTTTGGGTAGTATTTCTAAAATTATTGCATACTATAAAAGCTACTGTGACTAGCCTTTGGGACATTTCCACTTAATTCTGCAATAGCAATTGTTTACCCATTTATAAAATATTTTACCATGTGGGAAAATGGAGGCAGTTTGATATAGAATATTTCAGAAATTGGGGGGGGGAGAAGATACAGTTTCTATTCCTAGATATACCTTTTACTGCTGAGTTCTTGGGAAAAAAATTTTGTGCATTAGGCAGGACATTATTCCTATTGTTTTAATAAGACTGTGTTTAGGCTGGGAGAATGGGGTGAAGGGTTAAAGAAATTCAAATTAGTGGCTGATAGTTGGTCACAGGGATGGAGAGCATGGCAGAGTGAATGCAGTTAGCATGGATATGATGCTTAGGTGGAGGGCTGGTGGGGAAGGAGAAACGGGAGATCATTTTATGAACTATATAGATGTCTAACCAATGTACTGTATACTTGAAACTAATTTAAATAAATAAATTTAAAAAAATGAAATTATGTAGCAATGGGGTTTTAGAACAAGCTACAAAGAAAGAGACCTTAGGAAGCAGCCACTAATCCCATTAATTTTATAGACTAGCTTTATTTAAGCTCTTAATATATGACTAGTACTGAGTATTTCTCATGGATTAAATAATTTGATCTTCACAACAATTCTATGTTGTAGGAACTGCTATAATCTTTTTCTATATCAAGAAATATGGGTTAAAAATTATTGGGATAAATTGTTAAAAACATGTATAGTTGTTCCTTGAACAACATAGAGGTTAGGTTGCCAATACCCAACACAATAAAAAATCCACATACAACTTTTGACTCCCCCAAAACGTAACTACTAAAAGCTCACTGTTGATTGGAAGCCTTACCGATCACAAACAGTTGATTAACACAGACAGTATTCACACATCAACACGCACTTTAAAAAATTGTTTTAAATAAAAATGTATAAATGTATAAACATAGGGTATTTATGAATTTTTAAAATTTTCTATGTAGTTTCTATAAAGAAATCTAACTTTGTCTTATCAGAAAGTTAGAAATATGAAAATATAAAGTTATATCCAAGATGATTTTTTGATATACTATAGAGAGAATTTGTTAGGTACATAGCTCTGATATATATGCTCATATGCATAGAAATAAAATTGTATTATTCACAAATAAATTCTTTAAAGGCCCATATTGTACTTATTTACAGGAAAAATGTTTTGTAAAAATGATCAAGAATTTAAAAGTGCACTAACTCGACTTTGATTTGACAGTAATTTTGCAACTTTTTTTGACATATGTTACTACACAGAGACAGTTTCTTCTTAGGAAGCTATCTAAAACTTAAATTAATTAGAGCCAGCAATTAGGTGCAACTATATATACATTTTTTACAAGGAGGTAGAAAATGAAAATAAGTTGAAAACAATTAAATAGATAGATAGATAGATAGATAGATAGATAGATAGATAGATAGAGAGATAGATAGAGGAATGAATGAATGAATGAATGAATGAATGAATAGATAGATAAATAAATAAATAAATAAATGGCCCTAGGCAATGTCTTGCTTGAATTCAGTGGATAGTCCAGCCCACTAATCCCATAAAATATACATCTGTATGAAACAATAAAACTTTGGAATTGACATGTTTGCCATTCTTTTAATACATTAAGTAAAATATTCTATTTATTAGAAACTTGACCCATGATGAAAGTAGTAGTGCGTTTTTAATACTTCACTGAAAATAGCTAGGTTTATACCTAGTTGCCTTGTCTTATGCTCCTTTTCTCTGCTACCTTCCTGACATTACTGCTTTGTCTAGATTTTTGTCTGTGTGACAAAGCCCATAAGAGCAGTCTTAGGCAAGTAGACTTCATTTTCCACCTGAAGAGCCCTGGATTTAGACTAAAAGAGCTCTCCTTTTATTTATTTATTTTATTACTAAATTTTATCATAGTCTTCCTCAGATGTTGTTGAGGGGATCTCATACTTAGTTAAAATTGTCTCCTCATTCCTTTTGGTCAAAATCACGCAATATCAATGATACTCTAGCAACCATTATTCAGTGCTTTATCTTCTCTCACTTGAGAAGGTCCATGATTTACTGCTATACAGCGTAAAATTGAATTTGAATACATTTAAAAACACTTAAAATTTGACACTTCATTAAAAAAGTTTTTTTTTTTTAATATTTTATTTATTCTTTTGGATAGGAGGTTATTCTGTGGATACAGTGATTGACTCTATGGAAGCAGAGACTATGAAATTCTATGAAAGAAAAGAATTACATATATTAGTGGTTCTTAACCCTAGCTGCATATTAAAATCACTTTGGAATTTTAAAGAAATTCTTATGCCCTTGCTTCTATTAACAATTTTGATCTCAGTTATCTATGATAGAACCTGAACATTAATATTATTTGAACATGCCCCTGTTGAATCTATATGTAAAATTGAACATCGATGACATGTTCACCAGCAATTTCATATAGTTAAGTCAAATTATCTTATTTACTTCTCAAAACCATTATTTTTAATAGTATTCTAAGATAAGAATTATTATGTCAAATTTTCAAATTAGAAAACATAGGATTATAGAGATTAAATGACTCAATCATCACACTAGGTTATGTAATCAGAAAGTAGAGACTCCTATTTAAAAAAATGCAAATATCATCACTGAAAGATGCATTATCTTCAGCAAGCTAGATTTGCTAAAGTAGGAAAGTTACAATCGTATGGGAAAATGTGCAACAAAATTAGTTATAAAGCTGAACACCAGAGCAACAAAAAAAGTTTATCTTTTTTGTTTCCAGGTTTATAACCAACAAGAAAAAGTAAAAAGTAACAAAATTTTAACTATTGTTAATGTTCAACCACAAATATTACTCAACCATAAATATTATGATTAATCAAGATTTAATTCTCAAAAGAAACTGAATAAACTGCATTCGTTGATATCGTACCTGGCTATAAAAATTACCATAGTTGTCAATAGATTTGATGAATAACATATGTACTTAATAGTAGTTTACTATACTGATTTTCTAAGGTTCTACATAGAATTTCCACAGCATTGTCATTTGAATTAACAATAACCTTTTGAGAAAGACAATACTCAATTTATTCCATTTCATATGAGATTTTTATGATATAGCAGTTCGCATTAAATTTCCATGCAAACACAATGCATTATATTTTCAAGAGATGTAATTTGAAGTCAGCATTCCATGGAGGAAAAAAAAAGATTTTTCCTACTATGAAGTAAAAAAGAAAATGTCTGTGGACTTGGGGACTGTTGTAGATACTAGAAAATTTCAAAATACTCACAAAAGTGCACTGTAATGAGAATAATAAAAACAAGCCATTTACCTAATGGGAATCTCTGAATGTATTGCTGTCATGGGCATAGTCTAAATTTAGCCCTTTATAATTTCTGCACTTATGGCTGAAGTTACAACCATATGCTGATAGAGGGAAATAGCCATATTTAAAAAAACGTCAAAAGCTTTGCTTATTTCAGCTAACAGAAGTCTCCTCCACAAAAGTATCTGGTCACAAAACAGCTCATTAAATGATATATTATTCCGACTTTGGTATTATTGTTCATTTGTTTAATTCATATTGGAAGTCATTTAAGCTTTGCAGATAAAAAGCAGAGCATAACGAAATCAAAGCTATAACACACATTTTCAAGTCTTTGCACTAACGGACCCAAGTCAAATCAATTAGTTGGTATCTGGCAACTGTTCATAAAATAAAAACAGAAATTTATATGAATTAACACCACTATCATCTGTTGAGATTTAAATTGGACAATATTCTGACAAATATATATATTTTTATAAATATTGATTGTTCAAAATCTCCCTATTGTTTTTGTTTTAAAATATCATTTCTATCAGTAAGAAAATATAATAAAATATTTAAATACATTAAAATTCAAAATGAGTTTTATAACTGTAATGCTTTAAAACATTTAGGCAACCAGATATACACTTTTTTTTTTTATAAGGAAAGTAGTTGTTTCAACGCCAAGTTACTTTTCAGGAGAGATCGTCTTGTTAACTTTTTTCTTCCTTCCTGATTTCACTTATTTGTATTTTTATATAAATTTACTTCCTGGCTCAAGATGAAGAGATATTTCTTCAGGAAGCTTCTGTATCCTTGTTTGCTCTTTACAAATAGGTGATAGAATTATTTCAACATATCACTGTAAATATTTCAGCCTTAACATTCTGGAATCAATGGGATAAGGATATCTCATAGATAATAGAGTAGAGCTTCTGTTTTATGCTATTGACTTATTCAATACATCTTTATTGAGCTTCCTGTGTGTCAGCCGCTGTCCTAGGTGCTGAAGAAACTATAGGATAGCATGCAGAAGGTCTTTATGGTGGTGGGAGATATTTTAGATAACGTTTTCAGGAACGCCTCTCTGAAGAAATGATGTTTGAAGTGAGATCTGAAATAATAAGGCTGAGCAATTGTCCTCAAAAAAGAGCAATCCCTTCCCAGATAGTAGTGGAGACAAAAATCCCTATGTTGAGTGCGAGTTTGGTGTTTTTGAGCAATGAAAAAGAGAGCCAGTGGCAAGATTTTATTTTAATACCAGAAAATGATACTAAGAAATACAGCCAAAAAAGAGGGGGAGGGACCAGACAAGTCTTTTAGGCAGACGAAGGGGAGAGGGGTTTGGATTTATTTATTTTTTTTCCCCCTAATGGCAATAGAAATTTATTAGAGGATTTTAAGGAGGAGATATGGTTGATATTTTAAAAGATCTCTCTCACTACTCTGTGGGGAGGGAATTATATGGAGAAATGTGAGTAAGGGTGAAAACCTAATTGGTATTTCAAGAGGTGAATGCTTAATTTTATTTCTTAATAAATCTAGTTTTAATGCCAAGCACATTGTGCTACTGATTTATTTTAAAGTAATCTTTGATATCATTTTTACATTTTTTTCTTATGTTGGTTTTTTCAAAGTATGATCATGGGATGGTACAAAAATAATTTGCCTCATTAGTTAAAAATGCAGATTCTTTGAGTCCATCTCAGAACTTTTAAATTAGTGTCTAGGGATAGAACTTGGGAATATACATTTTTTTAAATGATCTGCTTGGGTGATTTTTATGCACGTGAACATTTGAGGACCATTGTTCTGAGTGGTTATTCCCACAGCATAGAGATGGCAGTAATGCCAATAAGGATTTCAACAGAATAGGATCCTTAAACTGGATCTTGAATGAGAAGTTATTTGTGCCAGTTAGAGGAGAATGTGGGAAAGGTGATTTTCATGCAACATGATATGCGATTAAAGATTTTCAGGCATGAATGATAATGGAAAGTCATCATAATTATATTTCAGGATATTAGGGAAGCAGTGCTGGGGTGAGGATAAAAGACCAACCCAGAGAAGATTTGACTCCCACAAATTCTTGAATTAGTAGAGCATGGTAAAGATCCAGGACCTAGAGTCTCACCTAATCACCACACCTAAAGAATAAATGATAAAATATTACAAGAAAGTGTGGTATAAATGACTAAAATGGATCAAAAACACTACGTCTGCCATTTTTCCCATTCATTATTTATATGACAGGTCAAATTCCTACAGAGATCAGTAGAGAAAACAAACAAATGAACAAACAAAAATATTTAATGACCATTTGATTTGAATTAACTCATTTTAACTTTAAAACAACACTATGAAATAGGTGCTTTTATTATTTCCATATTATAAGTAAGAAACCTGACAACTTTCATGAAACAGAACTGTGTAACAAATCTGCTCATCTCTAACCAATTTTATTATGTGATTATCTAGTCAACTGTGTATCTACAGAACATATGGAATGCATGTCTGTTGTGAACGTATGTAGTGGTAGGTGTTTCCATTAGCCAACTATTGGATGACTTTACAGGTAACCTCTGTTTAGATGTTTGCCTTGTTAAAAGAGAAAACTGCAGGCACAAAATATCATCACATGAGCTAAAGTACATGCTACCAGACCTAGATTTAACATGTGATCTACTCGTTCTTTTAATATCTCCCAGAAATATCACCGTAATCAACTAGTATGGACTTTTCTGGTCAACGCCAATGAGGTAATCTGTCCTGTGGGCCCTCTCCATCCCCCATAGAAAGAAGTGGCAACCTGCATGATAAAAAACGTTGCCATGCCCTTTCCTCTGAAAGATACATTGGACTAAAAGTATTTCTTTCTATATTTTTGTTAATAGCCTCTTGTCCCACCCTTCTTCATATGAACATCCTCCATTTTGTACAGACCCTCCAAAGGCCCTTCTAGTTGCTTGATGGGATGCTACCCAATTCATGAATCACAATAAAGCCAATTAGATCTTAAGATTTACTCAGTTTAATTTTGTTCTTTAACAGTCTTGGAAAAATTACTTCCCTTCTCTGTGTTGAAAGGAACTTTCTTATAAAATGTCAACTTAGTAATTTTATTATAAATATTAAATGATAAAATACGTGAAAACCATCTGATACCATGCCTGACATCTGAGGGGCCATGGATAATCACCATTGTTTTAATCTCCCTTCTCACTTGCAAACTGCTTTTAATAAATTATATATTATTAATTTGTAATACTTCACATTTACTCATCTAAAATTTAACCAATTCAAATATTGTTCTCAGTGTTGTTGATTAGAAGTCATTTTTCTTTTTGTTCTCTTTATCAACAGTATTTGTTGTATTTTATTCCCCGTTGTATCACTTAGTATTTGTTTCTTTTAGCAGCGAGTTTGCCCACCATTTTGATGGCAAAATTGGGGTTATGTTTCTGAAGAAGCAGTAAGTTTTGCATTTAAATATTAAATGGCTATTTAATTTTATTATCCTTTGTATTATCAATAAAGTACTATCCACAGATATTTCAAAGTATCTTTGAACTATCACTTAAAAATTAATATACATACATTTAAATATAGTGTCCATAATACATCATCTGAAATTCACAGATGTTGCTGTTATGTATATGTTGATAAACAAATAGATGTTTTTGTGTATGTTGTTAAAACTCACTCCAGAATTTTTTAAATGATAATCTTCGTGTCTAAAATAGAGCAGTATTTTGTTTCAAATATATCTCTTTTACTTTTATGTTTTGAATTTAATTAATGTAATGTTATTCCACATTAAGAGACTAGGACAATTCTAGAATAATACAGATTTTTTACCTCTATGGCCTTTAATTTTAGGAATATTAAGAGAAATATGATAAAAGTCAAAGAATCAAGACAATTTTTGGCTGTTCCTTTAAAGAACTCTGGATTCATTTAAGATATTCCCATGAAATAACCTTTTGAGCTCTTTCTATTTCCTGCTATAAGATACTTTCATGAGTTAAATATATAAATACTTATACAGGTAAATTATGCAGGTAAATCCTATAACAAGCAAATGTATATAGAGAAAAAGAGAGTGAGAGGGAGAAAATGAGAGATTGTAAAAATACCTCCACATTAGCTGTAGCTCTAATCAGTAAATAAAACTTGCAACAGAGTGTTAAGAGTTAAGATGTTGAAATCCTAGATAGATTGCAGGAATGAAATAGATGCCACTACATTTTTTGTTCAGCAATAAAGTAGAAATAAAAAGAACATAAAATTCTTGGGTTTGATTAATATACCAACAGGATGACTAAACAGAGCTGCAAGTAACAGCTGTAAATAACATTGGGTACTTCTAAAGCAGAGCTACCTTCTGCAAAGGCAGAATTATTATGTAATTATATCTACTTTTCCAAGTTACAAACTATTCCCTGGCAGGGATCCACTTCTTCATTCATTGTGATTCAATATAATTTGAGCTGCTAAGGTAAAGTGTCTCCCGGCAGGAGGCTGCAAATGAATCCTGCTGATGCTTTTATTACTACTGATTCATACTGTTCGCCCAACACTCAAACAATTCCAGTGCTTGGGGAAACATTAGCAAGTGGCTTATTTTGAAATAGAGCAGAGAACTATACCAGGATGAGAAATCCGGAGAATCTAGGAAGAATCAAACCAACATGCAGTCAGTTTCCTGTAACTGTATGAGAGCTGACTGCATTGTCCAAATTCTTTATCTAGTTAATATCTTCAATAAAAATAAATAAATAAATAAATAAATAAATAAATAAATAAATAAAAATAAATAAAATAAATAAACTTTAAAATTCATTTCCAACTAAAGTGAGAAATAAAATGTTGAAGGCCTGGCAAATATTTCTTATTTGTTTTGGGGGGTAGTGATATTTTTGTTTTGCTTTGGTTTGTTGTTGGGTTTTTATCTCTTTTCTTTGTCCATCAAAATTTAAGTAACCCAATGTTAGAATTTTAGTACATGAAAAAGCCATAATTATATTCATTGGAGCACCTTGGGAGAAATTATATCTCTTATGCTGTAGCTATATAGTTGGTCATTTTATAGGCTCACAATATAGAATACTAAAGTGGCTAAACCATTTTAATTCATTCAAATAGCCTTTTCCTATTCTCTTAAGTGATTATTTAATTAACATTCACTAGGGAAATTATCACTTTTACATATCTACGTTTAGTTCTTGTGTGTGAATGCTTATATACATGCATACACATATATGAATGTTTATATGAATGTATATGTATAGATGTGTTTATATTTACTCCCCGCCCCCCACTGCCACACACACACTCATTGAACCTTACAGGATAAAGAATCAGGACTCATGTCAAATTAGTGATCTAGAGTGTGCATCTTTCAAGGAAGGTGAAATGATGTCTGAAATAAAGTGTACAAAATTACAAAGCCAGTATCAAAAAGAAAGCTTTGTTATTATTGGGACTGGGTTATATTCAGTAATAGGAAGGTCATTTTACTAACCTTCTGAATAATGTTGACTGTAAGTGCCAGACACAAGGTTTCCAAACACTCATAAAATAATAAAAGGACATTTAATAAAGAACTTTTAAATAAAAACTGACTTTATTGCTACTATTTTAAAGTGCTATACAGGCTTTTCTTTGAGTCTCTTACTAATACTAATGAAAGCAATTTAACTAAAATTCCATAACACTGTCCAATGAAAACTCCAGTTTGACCTTATAGTCTCTGCAAACTATTTAAAGGATCAGTGTCTTTAACAGATGAATATTTATCTGTAGTAGTGGATTTCATTTCTACCTTTAGTGATTGAAGCCAAACTATGCAGTGACTTGATACACCAGTAGGCTATTTCAACTTATCTTTTATATATAGGTAACTGCTATTAAGAAACAAGAGGGGAAATATGTGTATTATTCAAAATAAAATTCACTATGTTAAAAAGTTATAAAAAAGATATTTATAGTAATAATTACAGTTTCCTCAATTTACAGATTTTGAGTTAATAATTGATATTTTTCAACTAAATAAGAAAACTTTCTATAGTTAAAATTATCTGACAAAATCATTGCTGTTTTATTGATACTATTTTTAGAAAATCAGGTAAAATTATAATATTAGAAATTAAATGATGGAATATAAATATCTACCTAAAAATAGCTTCCATTACTTTCTAAATGTGAGAAGACATAACTCACACAGAGATGCCTTTTTTTTTATTTTAGGAGGGAAAAAAGAAGATAGTTATCCTTCATAGGTGAGACATTTGATTTATTCTACTGAGATTCATTTCATTTCATTGAAAATTAAACTGTTTAATTCAATATTTTCAATACTACTTGCAACTGAAGGGACATCTGTGATGACTAAGAGTGAGTTGATAGATCAGATATATTCATATTAAATAGAATGTTTGTAATTATTGTGATAAAGTGAGCTGCCACTTTGATATCATGTAATCTTTTTCATTTTTTTATGACCTTTCAATTTAACCAGAAAGCATACTGCAATTGCAAATCTTCAAAGTACATGCTGTGTAAAATAATACTCCAGTGTTCAGATTTTTACTCAAATCAATTTGCAATATATTTAATTTCTAAGGTTTTGTTACACATCTTATAAAGATTTATTTTTATTGAAAACACAATAATATGTAAATATTTTGAATGATTATTTGACTTATGATTTTAAAATAATATTGTATAATTTCAATTTTTTACTTTCCATACAGTTTTCCAAAATGAATGGCAGTCAGATTTGATAGATATGAAAGATCAAAGTATCTTGTCAATTTATGTTTTAAATACAAATATTGAGAGCAATAAATTAAAAAATATTTTAAATCAGTTTTATTTGTAATTCAAGCAAAGCAGAGAGCAATTTCATTCTGTCACAGTACCCAAATTCATAATAAATTGTCTCTAAATTGCCAGATAGGATAAAAAGTTATTATTTATATATAATTAAAAATCATTATAGGCACCTTTGTCCATATCCTAAGTATTCTCCATTTTCACCTTCTTTTAAATGTTGCCAGTCAATGTTATGCATAATAATACACTTTCAGAAAATTGACATCATTACTGAAGTACACATTTAGGTTGCTCTTCTCTACAAATCTGAAGGATATATAGGTGCTTTCATTTAATGGATAACAGAATGTAATAAAAACAATTTCTTCTTTCAAGTAAAATCATTGCAAACGTGACCATGAACTACTTATCTAATTATGCTCGAGCATTCCTACAGATTGAATTTAGGATAATCTATAAAAATAAATCTAAAAAAAAATCTATAAAAATCTAGTATCTGATTTTTAAAATGACAAACCAAAAATTAACAATAATAAGATGATACTAGAGGACATAAAATATAGGTATGCATGTGGAAGTCCTGACAAATTACTCAAGTTAAAGAATTCTGATCTGATTTCCAGGGAAGAAAAATTTTAAAAAAGTAATAATAAGATGTAAGATAGATCAGCAGCAGTAGCAACAGCAGCAGCAGCATCCAAACTATTTGTTGAATAATTTTAGGGGCTACAGGGGTGATAACTACCTTATGTGATCAATGTGTACTCATTTATTCCTCATATCAATCCTGTGAGAATAATGCATGTATTTGACAAATGAGAAAACTGAAGCTTAGATAGGTTAGGAAGTTGTCCAATAATAACCTAATATTTGAACCCACTTTTGTCTAGTTATGTCTCTCATCCTCTTCTCCAATCTACTAATTGTGAGAATAAATATTGTTCACAAGACAGAAACAGTTCTCCAGTTGATCTTCATAGGCAGGGAACAATGAAGTAGTAGATTATAATCTATGTAAATCCATAAAGTAATTGCAAGACCAGTTTCTATGATTTGTTCTCAATGTTTCTCTTCATACAAAGCTGAAGTATACTGTAAAGATGAGTTTCTATAAAAGCATTCTAATGAGGAACAAACCCATTATGCACTATCTCTACAACTGTCAAATAGTCTGGCTTGATATAGGGATAACATGACAAATACAATTTTTTAAAATTAACTGAGATTTCAACAAAATTGTTTAATTCAAGTTTGAAATAACAATTGTGAAATAACATAAGTTTAGGTAGTATATCCATACATATATTGTCAATATTAAAGGAAAGTAACCCCTCAGTTAGCCTACAAAGAACATCTATTACAAAGTAAATATAGCTACATGAGTTAAGTGGCCTGCTATGTAGTGTTTTTGAATATGCCAATTAAATATTTAAGAATGATCTAAAATATGAAAATTTTGGCTCTAAAATAGTTGACCTTAAGCCAACATTTCCGACAGGTGGATTCTGAAACCATTAAATACATTTAGCTATTGAAACCACTCATAATAACAAGGAAAACTGGCCTGAAAATAAAAACTGCCCTTGACAAAAAGTATGCTTCAAAATGTCTGCAAGGATTCCATAAATATTTGTATTAGAAGAAAAAAGACACTACTATGAAAACTCCAACTATTATACATTTATATTACTCATAAAATACTCAAAATAACAGTTTAAAAGAAAGTTGTGAATGAAAATATTCTCTTATAAATTAAAGTTACTAGGTGATTAATGTTATATAAATCAACATTTGGTGTTCAATTTTCAAATTTTTTCACATTTTAGGGACAAACTAAAAATGTTCCTCTAAAACAAGAACTCAGCATAAGAGGAATGCGGTATTTTTCTAGCCATGCCATCTGCTCTCTGATCTCATCCTCTCTTCTCTCAATTAAGTGCCCTTTGTCCATTCTCAGCCCAGGGAACTCACACTTATACTATGTACCTACATCATTCAGTTTATGTGCTTACAATCTGCTTTCTGTGTATGTGAAAGGAGAAGACTAACTAGTATTGATATTGAGCCTTATATGGTAAAAATAACACCTTTCATGTAAACAAAAATGAATCAAGGATCTTCAGTAAACATAATTAAAGTGAAGACATATATTTTTATTTTAAAACATTTACATTAATCCTGTAAACCTAAAAGGGCCTATGCCTCTCATATCAACAACGGTAATATGCAATGCCATCAGATTAAGCAATCTGAGGTGTTAATGTTAAATAGATATGTGTGTAGTTAACACGTGCATTGAAAAGAAATGAAACATTTTCTTACTAGTTGTTATAACTGGCATTTGGTCCACCATTTTTCCTTCCTTCCTAGCCCATGATATGGCTTCATTGTTCATAGAATATACTTCTCTGATCTGCTGATTTTGGTTATGGCCATTTGATTTTCTTTGGCCACAGGAATGTGGGCAGACATAAGCCATGTTGCCCACCAGAAACTTTAAATGTGCTTGTATGATTTGCCTTGGCCTCTTGCTCTCCTGCCATTTACCACGAGAATCACTTTCTTTAGTAGCCTGCTGGCCCTTCAGATTGGACCCAAGTATGAGAGACATGTGAGTCAGACCTAACCACAACCCACAGTCTGAGGTCCACCTCAACTGAGTCCAGACGGATCACAGAAAACCTAAAGACACATGAGTGAGAAATACATGCATGTTTTTGGAGACCCCTGAGCTTAGGAGTGGTTTATAACACATTGCTGTTGCTATAACTGACCAACAGTGAGGAAATTAAAAACACTAACTCAAAAAGATATATGCATCCCTATGTTCATTGTGGCATTATTTACAATAACCAATATATGAAACTAATCTAGATGTCCATCAGTAGGTAATGAAGATATTATAGATACATAAAGTGGATTATCACTCATCCATAAAAAAGAATAAAACCCTGCTTATTACAACAACATGAATGGACCTAGAGGGTATTAATGTAAACAAAGCTGAGGTTCTTAAAACCCAGTTGGAGAAAGAAGTAGAGAATATGATTAGGATGATTAGAGTCACCATCATATGCATGCGAGTTTAAATAGCGGAAGATAATACAGTCAATATAGGCTAACATTTGTTGAGGAGGAAAAGATGGTTTAAGAATAGTAAATCTTCAGAGAAATAATTAACTACAGTAATCAGCTAAAAGAACTTGTAGAAGATTGCATACAATAACTTTATGAAGAAAAATATGTAAACAAGGCAAAAGAAAACACACACATAACATCAGCAAGTCTAAATGAACTAAGCTACAGTAAAAGCACATAAAGATATCTTATTCAGAATGTATCTTAGATTTACGACATTCCTTTAATTTGGGGATGATAAATTAGTCTAGTACAGAAAATAAGATTAGAGTTGTATGTAAATTTTGTGTTATATATCATAGGGAAATACTAGATAGAAGCTTTATATTTAAAGACAGAACATAGTGTTTTGCTTATATAGTAAACTATTGCCCGGCCACTCCTCCTCCTCCTCTTCCTCCTCATCCTTGCTCTCCTCCTTCAAAAAAAAGTCAGTATTTGTGGTCGATGAGCATCTATTTATAAAATCTATTTTTAAGAATGCAGACTTCATTTCTATCCATATATGCACCCATATGAAAATAGTCCATTTATCATGTAAGGTAAGTAAATGTTTGAAATTCTGGTTTGCTAAGCTCAGTTTTATGTGCATTCATATCTTTCACTTGCCAGTTTTAAACTTAAACACATACTTTCAGTTTGTAAAAGTTAAAATACCCCTTGGAGAAGATGTAAGTAATAGAATGCAAATGGGGAATTCTTTTGTGGTTTTCTGTAGTGTTTACTCACTTTTCACCTTGTTATCTGTGAAACATAAAATTGCATAGGTAGGCACACCACATCAGTCTAACAAGTTGTCACTTCATCATGTTCGGGACAGAACTGGTTTTGTGATTGCTTGATGTGTCAAAAACATTGTGATGGATTTTTAAAATCTGAAAACCCTTGTGTTCATTATCCAAACCAGAGGATTTTCTCAGATTTCCAAAGGCAACAAAAAAATGTTTGAAGCAATACAATTTAGTAGAAATGAATCTCTGTCCAGACTAAACTTGAGTCTATTTTATCACAGGCTTTTACTATTTCAAAAGAGTAGAGTAATTGCATTGAAACAAGAGAGGATGTGTAAAGACACAATACATTTCAAGTATAAATTATTTCCTGTTATATGTACTGAAAAAAATACATTTAATAAGAATTTAATTCAGATTTTCAAAGTTAGGTATTGCTTTTAGCATGCTTATAAATTAACAACATATTAATATGATGAACACCTTAGAATTATTCTCTCCCTATTTGATCTAAAATTTTCATTCATGAAGAAACATTATTATCTTTTACTTAAAAAACAGCTCATACAACTTGCAAACAGCTTCATACACTGATTTACGTAACATATCTCTCAAACAATTCATTATATTACTTTTTTTAACTATCACATTATAAAACAGTTTTTGATAATCTGATAGATACTGGTTATATACTCTGTTTCATTACAATGTTAACTAGAAAACCAGTGTACATTTCTGTCAGAACACAGACCTATTTATGTTTGGTATATAACTACAGCACCATTATTAGAGGATGATTCTCATTGTTGAAGAACATTATCTGGAAAAAGCATCTTTGAGCTCTATTTCCTTTTAAAAGTAATTGTGGCCTTTTGAGCGATATTCTCTTGCTCAGGCCTGCTTCCATGTCTGGAAGTGTACTTTCCCTTCTAATAAAGCTTTTCTTTTCTGTATACTTTCCATTCTAATAATTTTTTTCTTTTCTACTGTAAAAAATTAAATAAAAATAAAGATAATTATAAAATTAAAACAAAGAAATAATATCTTACTAAAAAAAGGAAGTCACTGTAAAGTGGATTTTACCTCAAAATAACTTTTTAAAAACTAGAATTCAAAAAAATAGATGCCCATATGAAGTAGTATTCTTCCACATTTTAGAGATATTTGACTAAAGTTAGAAAATAATCATTGGCACAGCCACATTAAAAAAAAAATGGCAGCATCAAGCAGAGGTGTGGCTAAATAAATTTTATGATAGTGAAAATTTTTAATTGTAGTGTTGCCTCAGAACTGAAACTTTGTGCCATAATCCAGGCTATATAAGATTTTTGTTTAAAAGATGTTGCGAGGACTGCACAAATGGCTAAAATTTAAAATTTCTTTTAAAACATATTACTTTTACAAATGCTGGCTGGTATTGACAGAATAAACAATTAGCAAAACAAAGAATCACTACTCATAATTTTATATCTAAAATTAGAAATACTTCTTAAAGGACTTTCCATTAATTTTAAGTTATTTCTTTTATAACAGCCCCAATATTACATAGATCTATATATCTATTGATTGATCAGTTAATGAATTATCCTTATACAATGGCATATTCTAGTGTGTGTGTGTGTGTGTTTACTTCTTGATCTAATAATTTTCTCCAAAAAGTTCTATTATTTTATGCTGAATTTCATAATGCAGATTTCTATAGTAAAATATAAGCCAAATAAAAAAGCTGTCATATTTGATAACATTGACTATTTTATGTTCTTTGTTTCAAAACAGTACATAATAAAAATATTTCTACTTGTTCACTTTTAATATCATATCTTTATCTTAAATTCCATTGCATGTATATTCATCACTCTGCTATCCAAGGACTTCACAAAAAAAAAATATTTTGAGTTGTTGGACATGAATCAATTCTGCTTGCCAATAGTTTAAAGCTTTGGAATCATATTTATAGTGTCTATTCACACATTTGAGAATAATTCTCACTTTCATTTAAATACATTTAATCACACAATTTAATTGTTTTTGTATAATATATTATAAAATGATTTTTATCAGTTGATGGGTTGCTTTGGGTTTGTCTCCTTAGAATTTCTGACAGTCTCAGACTTAGAAGATTTAGTTGCAAATTCTCTTTGCTCTTATATAAGCAATGTTGATTTTATGTTACTCAATGATGTGTATTGAGAATAGGGGCAGGGAGTGATGGAGGGATTCTTTAAAGATAAGATGCCTAATCACGCTATCTAAATCTCTCTGAAGGATACAAATAATTTTAAGAAACTCCTCTTGAGTATAAAAGAAACACATTTTTAAAATGGCAAATAAAAGGAATAAGTGATTTTCAGGGTATCATAATCCTTAGATGTCCTTTAGCATCAACTCTTGAAATAACACTAATGGGTCAGATTCAGATAAGCCAAATTCTTCCCGAAAAAAGCTGATAGTTAAAGACTCAAAATAAATTCAACCTATCATACCAAATGTTAGGTGGTATATCTAATTAATATGCAGTAATCTGCATGGACTAGAGGATTTTTTGAGAGAAATAGCAAGAATACTGGTAAAATGTGACTAATGTAGTTAATTCAAAAGGATTTTTTTTTGTCTTTACTTCCCCCTGTCTCCCTTTCCTTGCTTTCTTTCCTTGACTTAAGTTTAAGTTCCCATAGCATCTTTTTGTTTTCCTAAAAAAAAAAAAAAAAAAAAAATCAATTTCCAAAGAGTAAATATCTATAAATCTAAACATTAGTGATATATTTCTTCTAATTCTAAAAAACATACTGCCTGAAATACTGCTTATATTTTTATCCATTGACTATCAATCTTCATGATGTCTTCAGTACTGAAGTAATAAGTATAGTAACAGTGCCTGCAGTTTTAATACTCTTATTCATTTCCCACTGTGCCCTACACATACTCTGCAACAAGATTTATCAAATTGTATTTTAGTTTTTGGGGTGGCATTTTTATTTCCCTTTTAGATATTGAAGTTTTTAAAAGCCTAACTTTTGTCCTCTCTCATCCTTATAATTGAACATGGTGTCTGGCACTCTGATATTTAGTTAATCTTTGTTCAGTTAAAATTTGTTAAATAAGATGAAAATACATGTATGAGATAATAAAAATTGCTATTCTTATTGAGCACTTAAAATGTGCCAGGCACTCATATGATACCATTCTATCATCATTTTACCAGGAAGACAGTTAAAGTAGAAAGAGATTACATAAAGTATACACAATTAACAACTAGTAAGTGGATTAAAACCCAGTCACAATTACTGGATGCTGTGCTCCTAATCACTGTTTAAGAACTAACAGGTGTGGTTTAATGAGTGGCTAGGATTCACACCATACATTAGAAAATGGCAACACATAGTTTCAGTGCATAACAAAAGAGCTAATATGAATATAAGAGTAAACTAGCTTTGTCAGAAAACACTCTCTATTACATAGGAAGTGTAGAATCCATTCTGGATCTTTATTTGGGAATAAAATATGAAGAATAACCTGGTAAATTAGTATAGAAACTATAGGAAGAGTCCTGTATTTTATAGTATTTTTATAACAATAAAGTGCTATTCTGCTTAAAAAAGAGAAATAAGTAATCAATTAAAATAGCATTATCTTGACTAGAGCAATAGTCTGCAATGAAAAAACATGAGTAAAAGGGGTAGCATTTGCTGTTTTGTTTTCTGTGTTTTTTTCAACATTATTTTTTTGTGGGGGGGGAATTCTTGTTGTTATTAATAATAGCTAGGAATATGGATGGGTGAGTTTTATTCCTGGAATCTGATACTCTGAAAACTTTAAAACTCTAATGCCAATGATTTCAGAAATTTTAATTCCTTTATCTATCGAGCTTTATTTTTTAATGAATATTATTTCAGTTTCTCAAAGTATGTGCTTTCTGTTTTCTATGTTACATATATCTCATAGCCAATGAACACATATACAACTAGATAATTTTTTTTGAAATTGTCATTTATGGAATTTTTTTTATATTTCCATTTTTCATGTATTTAAACATTTATATTTAAAAAAATATATCTTACTATTTTTCACTAAAACCATTTAGATGTTAACATAAGGGTTAAGAATTGCCTAGAGGTAGCTTTCTCCCCGTGGTCTGGAAAGAAAAATTTTTTAAAAAATGAACGATTAAATTATAGGGAAATACAAGAACACACACGTGTGTGTGTACACACGTTTGGGTCTGTACTTTGCTATACCAATATCAGGTGCAGCATTGATATTTACAGAGTGCCAATATGGATTTTTTTGTTAAACTGAAAGAAAACAGAACTATATCACAGACTTCTTCCCATTGAGAGACTTACAAAGCTTCAGAATCACTGATATAATAAGTGTAAATCTATTAAAATATACATGCTAATTGGAATTTCAACATGTTTTAAGAAGTACTTTGAGAAGCTGATTATTTATAGGGAGAAAGATCAGTTAGAACTAATGACATTCTATTTTACAGAAAAGTGAATTATTCAAATTCACTGATCACTATCCCCTGAATGTTGGTAATAAGTAAGCAGTGATTCAACCTTATAATATATGGAGATAACAAATAAGTACTCCTCTCACAAATTTTGGTGAGTAGAATTTTAATTTATAATAAAAAATAACAAAAAGATCAATAATTTATACATAATTTATACATATAAAGTATAGCAAGTGTTAATATCAATGTGCATGTGTGTGTGCACAAATATATTTATCACGGTAAAAAACTAGATACATGAACCAAGCCTTTGCACTAGAAATCTCCATTGGAAATCCTCTGAGTAGAAGAAAGAGTGGAAGTTACACAAGTGGTTAAGAGTATCAAGCAACAGTACGAAACATTAATTTCACCAGTATATAAACAAAACAAATATCTTTTATTTTGTTGTTATTATTTTATTTTTTAAATTGCTCCAATGACTTTTTTAGCTATAGTTTAATTTTGAATAACGGAAGCTGAGAAGGCCAATGCTATACTTCTCCATCCACTTCATCTTGGGCTACCTTATTTCATTCTATTCTCATATCTTGTCATTCCCAATATCTTTCATTAGGGAAAACAGGTATCTCTGATTAGTAACTCTAGTTGCAGGACATCTTAAAACTCCAGTTTTGACTATAAATTTTATGAAATTGTATGTACTCATTTAACTGTGTTAATTATTTCACAGAGATTTCTAACATTTTGTGTTTAAGATGTTCTACACTATTTATTTATAAAATAATTTCTAAATTTTAGGACAGTACTCCCAACATTCCACCACCCACAAGTAGAATGGTTCTATGTTTAAAATAACAAGTAATTGGTAAAATGATCAATGAAGCAACTTTGCACAATGGAAATAAACAAAATTGCTAACAAAATCTTATATTATTTAAAAAATAGTAAAAATAAACAACTTTTTCTGCCTTTATTATAATCCATGACAGTTTTAAAGCATCTCAGTATATCTTTGCTTAGATAATTTATCTATTTTACTTATACTCTAATTAGTTATATTCAGCCTGATTCCCAAATTAAATAGTTCTGGACTATGTTTTTGTATCCATGCGTCTTCTTAGTATTTTTGTTTCTTTTTGTTTGGATGATTTTGTCTTTATGTAATAGCGTATCACTTTCCTCTTTTAGCTCCCAATGGCACACTCATCACCAGTATTATGATACGTTTGCATTTATTTATAAATAATAAAGTCTCTTTTAATTAAATGATTTAATAAAGTCTTACTATAATCACAGACATACAAACTTGTCATAATTTTTATTATTTAGAGACTTTAAATTATTAAATTGTGTTATTTTGAGACAGTATGTTTGGTGAAAAGATCCACTCATTTAGTATGCTAGACTTACTAAATGTGGAAATATTGTCATGTTTCTTTGTATGTCATTTATATGTATGCAAATTATATTTTATGCCATGCTTAAGATTTTGGTTTGAAAACTCAGAATAAAATTGGATAATGTGAATATTAATAATATGACTATAATGATAAATTTAACTTAAAAGGTAGACATTTGTTCTTGTGAACTACTTTTATCCCAATACTGATCTAGTATATTAGATTTTTATGCATATTACTAGTGATTATCAAATTTTGTTGATTTTTTTAATTGAATCACTTCAGTAATAAATGCCTGGCTAATCACAATTTAACTAAACACTCCTCCTTTTAGCATAACTTGCACAATCAACTCTGAGTCATCAACTATTACTAAAAGTCAGATGGTCCTTCCCCGAGTGCAAATTCAGAGCCCTGTCCCTTTCTGTTTTATACTTTTTGGGTGGGCTTCCGAAATCTACTGAGTCAATGGTGTTCTTAAAATTGTTACTGAGAAACTATCGCTTTTTACATGGTCCAAAATGAGATGAACAATCAAATATATTATAAGTACTATAAAGTTAAGAATTACATGAAGTTCATGTTTTCTGCACATGACTATATAAATTAAGGATTTTTGGAACATGTAGGAACTCTAGATCCATAGAACATCATGTGAATATAGAATTGGTGTCTCAAATGAAATTCCACAAGTTTAAAGCAATTACTTCAGACTAGTAAAGTGCCATCATTATTTCTATTTCCAGTTTGTACTGCATATTTTTTCTGTCTCTGTGTTTCTCCCCAAAAGAAAAAAAAATAAATTAAAGAAAAAGAAAAAAAATTGTGTGGTTAGGAAAATAAATAAAATTGATAAACACTTACAATATCTGGAATTAATTGATACAATTCTGTCCATTCAGATTATCTTGTCTTGGGTGGAGTAACTCATTCTTATTTTAAATCCATGTTGGATATTTAAGGGCAATTCGAATTTAATAATGCGAAAGAGAAGTGGCTAGAAAGACTAGAAAGGTTCACAAGATCAGAAAGTTTCACTGAAACAAAAATTTTTCAAAAGATATTGGTCCTGGGAACATAAAAGCTGTTTTTCTCATTTATTCCATTTTCTTTCTTTCTTTTTAACAAGATGTAGTTAAAGAGACTATCCAGAGGCACAAAGACCTCTAGATCGGAGAGGTAAATAAATAACAAATATAACATTAGAATGAAGAATATGAGATATATTATAAAGATGTCTATATATTAACAGTGAATTGGATATGCAAATGTTCGCTCAGCAGTACTTTTTAACAGCAACCATAAGTGCCTAGAATCATGCTGCGTACTTCATTTAGCTAATATATAATATATATATATATATTCACTATAAAATTATAATATTAACTATAAAATCCAGGATTAAGGACATATATTACACACACACACACACACACACACGCACACACACATAGTCTTCTCTAATGTCATTTAAAGAAAATTACTACTCTATTGGATGTTTTTCATATAATTTTTAATGCACAATTATGCTTTTTAAACAAACTGAATCATAACATTTACATTGTTGGGTATCTGCCTTCATCAAACAGTATATGGTGAACCTACATCTCTGCCAATACACTTGGATTTATCTTATCTTTTTAATATGTATAAATTATTACATTTATATTACAGTTATCTTCAACATTTGGTTAATATAATTTTGCAGTGAACATCCTTTCTTGTATGTATATGAGCTACGTGAACACAAATTCCGTTACTAATAGTAATGAAACTAAGTTTGCTTAATAAACATTTAATTAGGTGCTTAGTTAAATATTACAAAATCACCACTGCACAATTTTAAAAAGACAAAAACCAAAGCCTTAGTTCATATGGCATGTCTAAGGTTTCATAGCTTGAAGTATTTGAACGCTGGCATGTCTGACTCTGAGACCTAATGATTAATTACTATGTTATTAAAACTCTTATATTAATATATTTTATTTACATAATTCTATTTTTAACCCTTCAACTTTTGTTTTTTATATTATCTAGAAATTAACTTTTTATTAGTAATTTTAAACATCCACTAAACTTGCTATAAAGAAGAAATTTAAAAATTATATTAGGTATTATATCACTCTCAAATCCAAAGAGAGAGAATCAGAATTTTACCTATTAAACACTGGCATCTTGATCATTAAAACTTATAAGCTTGACTAGCACCCAAGGAGTTCTCTTAATGCTCAGATGTTTATGAGTATTATATAGAGACCTCATGCTGCATAAAAAGGTGGGATGCTGCATTTTGGCAAATCAATTTATTTCAAAATCAAAGGGATAATGGGTAGAAAATGTCATATATATGTGTGTGTGTATATATATATATGTGTATATATATATAATCTTTACTATAATTATGTTCATAAGTAATTCTAAAATTTTGCTCAGTAATATTTCATTTAATTAAGCTATATGCTTTTATTTAATGGGTTAATATGCTGCAGATTTTCAACATTAAATCCTGTATATATCTATCCTTTTAAAGCAAAAGTTTGAATATATGTAACTAATAGCATATACTGTGATTTCCTCACCCTTTAATATTCTCTTTGTATTTTCACATTTGATTTATCATTGTGTCTGTATGCATTAGAAAAGAATTTTTCACATCATGAATCCATGTAACTACCTTATTCTTGTGTGTGTTTATATCCTTTTTCTATTCAAACTGTGAAATTTGTCATTAAGCCACAACGGACCTGTGAAATCTGTCATTCTCTCTCCGTAATTTACAGCAAAAGACTGCATGATCATTAAGACTGTACTTAAACATGTAATCAACAGGATGACTGGTCACAGTACAAATTAAGAATCTTTAAAAAAATACTTGATTTCAATTTAATAAGTCAGTTACTTTATGGTAAATACACATCAATGTGAGATTGATACACTTCCTAAGATTAATTACCAAGCTAATAATAAAAAAATATATATATCGATGTGTTGCTTTTAAATTTTTTTTTCTATATTACAGTTATTCTGCTTCAATAAATTCCCCTTGTAAAAACAACAACAACAACAACAACAACAAAACTGTGATATTATGAAGTTAAATTTAATTGGAAAGTTGCTTTCAGATTAGCATGGGTGATACCTTAATTTTTTCAAAATGTTTAAAACTGGTATTATGATGTTTAAATCTTAAACCTGCAGACTTGTAAAGCTAACATAATTCAACTAATTGATTTATTTTTCAGTTCTGCAACTGAATAACTGCTAAAATATATGCCAATGACTTATAAAATGTAAAAACATAACCTAGAGTATAAAACATTATTATTCAAATTTCCATTATTAATATTATCAGTAAATAGTTTTAATATAAAATGTGAATATACTTTGCAATTTTTATTTTACAAAGAAATGGGATTAGAAATGTAGGCACTATAATTTACTAAATATGTTAACTTTTGCAATAAATGTAAATTCATAGAAAGAACATAGTGGAGTGCTAACTATGGCTATGAGTTTAGTTAGTAATCACTAAATGTTAATTGTTGCTATTGTTACAATTAGAATTATTATTTCCTGAAGCAAAGAAGATATTTTTCCCTAAACTACATAAAATATGAAATATTTTAAAATCAATTTTGGTCTTTTAATCTTATAATAACACACCTTTATAAGTTTCTGAAATACAACATGTAACTCAACCTTGATCTCTTTGCTTAAACTTAAGATTCTGTATGAGTATGCAACTCCTAAATAATGATCGAGTGGTCTATCCACCTTTCCTTTTAGTCTTGATTATTCATGAATAACTAGGATTGAGACCCATTTATTTTCCCTGGAGAAGCTAATTTTAGCCTGTCAAATGAAGGTCCTCTTCTGCACTTCGAACCTTTGCCTCCAATTCCATCTTATTATCTAAGACAATAGTTGACTTCATCCTGATGCAACTGCCACTTCTACCTGCTCCCCAACTTAATGCCTGTGTTCCCCCAATACACATACATCTTCTTCTGTATTCAAGGCTCTAATCTGTGTCCTCCAATGATATTATCAAATCTTTTCATTATCTAAGGAAAATAACTAATAGGCCAAGCACTTTATCTCATCATATCTTTTATTCTTACTGAAACTGTTTTCCCCTGGTGCACTTATACTCATCTTCCGGGGTGTATATCAGGGATGGCCACTCTATGGAAACTTCCTCAGCTCTTTGCTCTTAGAATTACTTTTGTCTTGGTTGTTCAGAATCACTTTTTAAATCACTGCTACATGTTTATCAGTTTGTTAGAGTAGTTTATGATCTTTACTCTGCTTTTTATTTTGAATGTATCTTGAGGCAGGGACAATCTTTTCTATTTATGTATTCCTTATTACAGTCTATTATAGTGTAGGCACTCAATGAATCCTTGATAAATTGAAAACTTTTTTTATGATGATGTGCTGAGAGGTCTGTTATCAATAAGTTATTGGCAGTGTTCTAAAAAGTTGTCAAAAATAATTTTACAGGTAATAAAGTCATACTAGTAATATCGTCTGAATCATTATCGTCATCAGTAACACAAAGATATATAATTTCATTTATATGTGGAATCCAAAAAACAAAACAGAAACAGACTCATAGATACAGAAAACAAACAAGTGGTTAACAGAGAAGGGAGGAGTTGGGAGCAAGGCAAAATAGGTGAAGGTGATTAAGAGGTACAAACTTCCAGTTATGTCATGGGGTTATAATGTACAGAATAGAGAATATAGTCAATAATATCGTAATAAGTTTGTATGGTAACAGATAGTAACTAGACTTGTCATGATCATTTTATAATGTCTATAAATATCAAATCACTATGATTGATACCTAAACTAATAGAATATTGTATGCCACTTACAATTCAATAAAAAAGAAAAAAGCATGTAAATATTTTTGTCATAATTTAGATAGATAGGAAAATATGGAGTTGATTTTACTTGATTTTTACTTATTTTTAAACTTAAGCATGCTGAGAAAAGTTAAAGCAGACCAAGAAAGCTTTTAAATATATGCTTTGATATTTTCTCCTCATTTGGGGCTTTTTTGTTCACTAAATTATTACTTATCCCAAAGTAACTTCAAATTAAAATTAACTACTAACAAAGCAACAAGACAAGAGTAATCTTTGAGATAAGATAGAACTTCAAGTACTCTAAAGAGTATTCTACAGTGTATAATTAGTTTGATCAGCATAAAAGAATCCTTGAAGTCTCTTAAATAATAATCTACAACTGAATTACCTTTACTTTTTTGAGCCGACGTAGCTCGTATGTTTGGATTCTTTATCCCATGTATTTTACGATGCCATTCATTTGTGTCTGCCCTGAATTAATGAAATTCAGCAATTCTAATTGATCTACTTATTACCCCTGGAGTTTTAAAAGCCAGTCAATGTCATTCTTAAAATGCTCTATAAAGTTTAAATAAATAAAATGCAAACAAAACCAAGCCTTTTGTGTTCTAGTTATTCAGTTTAACATTACTGAAATCAGAAATTCAGAGGTGATAGAGAGTGGTGATACTAAATCTACCCAACAATGACTTAATTAATAGGTGGTCCTACTCAAGAGAATATCTTTCAAGTCTGAGATATTTATTGAAAATACATTAATGCTAACTGTTTTCCCTCTGCCATGCTCCCCATCCCTGTGCCAATTATCAACTACTAATTTGTACTTCTTTAATCCTTCACCCATTCTCTCAGCCCCCCAAACTTCCTTCCCTCTCTCCATCACCAAATTGTCCAATAAATTTGTGTCTGTTTTTGACTAGTTTTTTTTTTCTTTTTGTTCCTTAGATACCGCATATAAGTGAAATCATAAAATGATATAAAAATCTCTCTCTCTCTCTTTTTTTTTTAAACTCAAATAATATCCCCTGGCTCACTATTCCCACCATCGAGAGATAACTGCTATTAACTAATTCTTGTGTATCCTGATTCTATTTGTGTAAAAAGATTTACATATATGTGTGTATGTTTACAAAATGCCTGTAAGCATAGACATATACAGAAATATATATATGTATATACATATGTACATATACAGGCATATACATACATATATTTGTATATATATATCTATATGTAAGATACACATAGACATATATGTGTAAAGATATATATATATAATATATACACATCTTTATATATAACTTTATACAAATATAATCATACCATTCAAACTAAAAGAAAATACATTACTTTGCAACATAAAAGTATATACTTTAAAAATATATAAATCTCATTTTTAAAATAAGGTTTTATTAGTTACTTGGTGCCAAATAGAAACTGTGAACTAAAATTAATTAAACATATTAATAGACTGATTACATGCTATATAATTTGAAAATAAAATAGACCATTAAATATTAGGCAGTTTGAGGCAATTTTATATATAGTGGCTAAGATAACAATGTATCATTTTAACTATTAATTTAATTACAAGCTTACAAATTTAGAAATAGTTTCAAATAAATTTATAGTTTCTTGAGTATTATTTTTTTCAAGTCTTAATTTCCTAAGGATCGCTCCTTAATTTTTTACTATTTTTTGACTTCCCTTGTGAAACTTGCTTAGTTAACCTATTTTCCTTTCCCATCCCCCCAGCCATTAAGTCATCTATTTTCATAATATCTTCATGAACACATAAGAATCCCTTGGCTTATTATGTGACCCTGTCATCACACATTTTATTTATTTATGAAAAGTGTTCATTTTTGAATTTTTTATCTGTCTTTTGTCTTTACCCCTATGAAGAAATTGCTTACCAATAGCCATTTAATAATCAAATGTTAATCACTGCTCATCATCTTAAAATTCTTGAGAAACTGTCTTCTTTATAAAATCTTATGACCTTGGGCTAGCCATGTAATACCTTTGAATTTCAATGTTTTATTTGTAAAAAAAGTTAATATCTGATTTTTTGCAGATGTTTAACAAATAACTGAAATAATATGTATAAATTAGCTACTACACAATAGAAGTTCAATAATACCAATTATATTGCTTGCTATCACAGCCTTCTTTTAGGCCTCTGCATCCTTAATCTCTCTCCTGTTCAATCATCAAATTTTCTCACTGCTAATAATTTGAAAATACGAGCCCCAAGCTTAAATCTTTTTAATATTCTCCATTTCCAATTATGTAGATTCAGTTTCTCTTTTTTGCTCATACATACACTGTTTCCCAAAGATACTCGATAAAACCAGAATGTTATATATCTCCTTCAACTTTCACCTGTTACTTTGTGTCTGTTTGAAATCAGTTCTTTCTCCTCACTTTTTTAAAATTTGACTCATATATGAAGGTGTAGCTCAGATATGAACTCCTCCACAAAATCTTCATTAATCACCTTAGTAAGAAATGAGTATCCCCATCCTCTTATTGCCTATAGCACCCTCAAGGTGCATATAATAGCCTCAAAGCACTTTGCCCCAATCTGCTTCATGTTGTAGATATCCTACCCACTTTCAGCTCCAGAAATCTTCAGACTTTGTTCATTTTTATCTCTTATATCGCTTAATAAAATGGCTAGAAGATAGCAAGTACTGCAAAATATTATAAAATATATAAACCTCTGCCACACATGTGCGTTAGCTATTAAAATAGACATTATATAAGCCTAATTATAAGAAAACTAGAAGGTTAATTCTTTTCAGTCACAGATTTCAATGCAATTCTTGACCTCAAAATTTTAATAAATATCTCAGCATTCCAATATACATATGTGTTTATGTTATTTTAAAAGTGAGATATATTAAAATTATGATTATAGGAACTAAGCAGTGGGCTCTAGGATTTTGATATGCATACCTTAGCTTCCGGTTGTTGGGAAATGGGAAATGTAAAGACAAGGAGCAAGTATGACGCAGATGATTCTTGCACATGGAAGAAAGTGTGGGGTAGTAAATAGTCCAATAGTATCATGGGGAGGATAGATAAAAGTTCAGTTCCTACTCTGACACTCAGTGAGTTATTTAACCTCTCCACACTTTTCTCTTATATAAGATAGGATGAAAAAGGTTGTATAAGGAAGAGTTGATATTTTCAATTCACTTAGTACCATGTTCAGTCTATATTAGTTATATGTAGTTGCTACTGTCATCATTACTGAAGCCAAATTTTCAATTGTGCCTAAGAACCACCACCATAAAGTTGTTTTAAGCACAGAATGAAAGGCCTATCTGCCTCACAGATTTATTTGTCCAATTAGTCTTTAACAATTAACATTTCACAACTGGACTCATTCTGGGGCTATGAAGCTTTATTTTTGAGTTTTGTTATCCAGGAAAGAATTTGACTGTTAACACATGTGAGGCGGTCATATGTTATTGTGCATAGATCCTTTGCTGAAATCAAGTCTAACAGGAAGTTAAGGAGAGTGGGAATGACAAGTCTTGGATGGCTAGTCACAAGAAAGATGGAGAAGTTGGAAAGGTATGTAACTAGACAAATTTGTCTGCATCGCAGCTTTATTCAAATTACAGGTGTTAGAGCTTATAAAAGGTGATGGGACTATTGAGCCCTCATGGGGCAGAGCCAAGTTGGTTCCATCTTTATGGGTCATCTTCACATAGGCAGCACAAAAACAGAAAACACAGAGCAACTGAAGGTCTGGATTTTAATCTTTGCCTTGGAGCTCATGATCTGCATAATTTAACCTCACTTATCCTGCTTATCTATGAAATAATTGGTTTGAATCCTGTGAGCTCTAAAATCCCTTTCAATATTAGAGCTTGTTCACTCTCTGAATACCCTGTCTTTAGAAATGACAAAAGTTCTTAATGATACTTATATTTGCATTATAAAAATCTTTCTCCTTTAATCCTACGAATATTAGTTCGCTGGATTAGATTTTGACTATAAACGTGAATATGTGTTACTGGAGAAACCAGAAAGAATTTGGCTCTCTGTGTTTTTATAAGGTCCTTCAGTCGAACTTTTGTCATGCTCTTTATAATTTATTCTTCTTATTATACGTACTGGGGGCTCTTTAATTTCATCCTTGGGTTGCATACACACATTACTGGTATTTTTAGAAGCACTTTATGAGTACAAAATCTATTCCCTCTGCCCTCATCAATTTGAAATTACCATTTTAAGGCTGATTAAATAAGGATTAGTGCCAATGTTCTACTTATTAGGCTGTGTCTTCAACTGGAACTGATGATGTGGTATTTGTCAATAACTAGTTCACAGCCTTAAATTCCACAAAATAAAACCTTTGCATCAGAGTCCATCTGTCTGAAAATTTTAAGGCAAGCTTCGATGAAGAGGAAAGCCATCTATTATATGACGATATAAGCGTAAAGTGGCATGTATCACAGCTGTTTGATTACTGCTGGGGAGATGACTTGCATTCCTCCTAAGCCCTCTATCAGAATCCAGCAGTGATGGATTGAATTCCCCTTGCTTTAGCATGATGATGGATTACTTTATGAGGCTATATAAGAATGGTAGAGTCGAGGCAAAAATTAATTAACATCACAATGAAAAGATACTGGCATCGATCTTTACCATGATATGAGATTAATCCAAGGAGCTAGTCAACTATCCACTAAACTTTCTGAAAGTATAAATGATTGGTTATTCATCTAAGTTTTTTGTTCAGTGACAGTTTATCATTGTGTAGCAATGGTAAGATTTAAAATATTTATTACTGCCCTACCAGGTATTATATACATGTACCCTGCCTCCAGATTTCATATGGATAAATTAATACTGTATAATCTTGATGTGTGGCACCTAATGTACATTTGGTGGTAGAAGTCTTTAGAAATGCTTGTGAATAAATGAAGGAAATGAAAGGGTTTGGTTCGGTTTGGTTCGGTATATTATGAGACAAATGAAAAAGGCACTCGATGCGAGATGAAATGAGACCAAGTTTTGGAAAAGCTTGATAGCCACATTACTGCTTTCTCCAAGCATCAGTTCTCCCAGTGTAAATATTGTCGTCTGCTCTATTTCATTGGGTGGGCATGAATATTAAATATTTTAAAGCTTATAATAAATGTAAAGCATTAAATAATGTGTACACAAAGAATATGGTATTTATCCTTTCTCTCTTACATATGATGATTAAGTAAATGAAAAAAAAGAAAGCCAGAGAAGCAAAATAAAACATTCTGAATATTTATAGTAAGATTCTAATTTCTTTAGTGGAGATAAATGAATTAAGAAGTTATTTTCTTAATCTCAAACTTTTCATAACTAAAAATGCAAAGAGAAAGAAAAAAAACAAATGCTAACTTTAAAATATTTTAAATAACAAATTTTTCTTTTAAGAGTGAGCATTATGAAGATAACAAAAAAGTTAGTAGATAATTGTTTTTTTTGTGTGTTAATTAATATTATCGGGGTGACTAATAATTGTTTTCTTGATGAAAAGAAAGTCCTTAAGAAGTCTAGCCCATTTTTCATTGTATTGATTAATTTGGAAGACCCAATTTCAAAATATGCAGAAAATTTTAAAAATATACCTTTAAGTATATTACTTGATATTTAACTGCTCAAAGTGAAATAAAATCAGACCGCAACCAAGTATAATGGAAATGTAAAAAGTACTAAGACTGAAATTGATCTGCCCAGGAGACCAGTGCTAAGGCAATGTAAAGGGATTTGAGACTAACAACAGTGCACGGGGCTCCTCTTTGTTTTCTCCCATTTTTTTAAAATATTTTAATAACAGCAAGTGAGCTCCTGAGAGAATTATCCAAAAAGGGTGATAGAGTCCTGCAAGCTAACATGTGAGTTTGTTCTCAGAATTGACGAGAATCAAAAGTTTATCAGCTGAGAACTTCTGGGGAAAAAAAAAAATGGTAAAAAGAAGTCATTTATAAATCTTTGTTTGTAAAGTTAAGCAGTTGATCAAGTATCTGAAGACATAAACTACAGACCATGTCTCCCATACTCCCCAAGAGAAAGTAAGTACTATCAATAGCACAGTTGGAAAAAATGCATCCTCGGAACTGAGTTTCAGCATGATTGTCTCAAGGGTGGAGACTTCCACTTCTCTATGAACTCAAGGCTTAAACATATATTTTGGACCTATTATGTGGAAGACATTATGCTAGGTGCTAAGATATAAACATGAAAAACTAATATTGTCCATGATGTTAAGAAATTTATCATCTAGTAGGATAAAGGACATAATAAAAATAATTAGAGCAACATGATTAGTGATGTAGTAGACACTAAAACCTACTGCATACAGTTTTTTTTAATTCTGCTTGTATAAGTCAGTACAAACAAAAAAAAGCAAAACAACAACAACAACAACAACAACAACAACAATATTGCAAAGGTGACACCAGAAACCTAGGAGATTCTGAAGAAAATAGATTCTTGAAAACAATGAAATTGAAATGTAAGAGAGTGAATACTGTCAAGGGTCAAATGCAAATTATACTGAAGGGATAATGTGATTGAACACCTTTGACAGAATTAATTGCATAATGTCACATCTAAAAATGCCTTTACTGATCTTGATGCTGGTGTTGCTTACACTTCCACTAGTTATTTTTTTCAGAGTTTTACGATTAAACTTAGATTAATTTGGTCCATGTGAATCAAATATGTACATTCTATTATATATATCCTATTTAAATTACAAGCTCAGGAACCAAGCTGAGAGAGACCCATGTTCTTTTTGAACTTTAATGAAAGAATAAGCTCAAATGCTATATAAAATATCAAGTCTAGAAAAGAGCAATGCCTCAGGTCGTTGGTAGATGCTATGTGATTTGCTATTTAATATGGAATGTTGAGACTACAACTTATTTTCAAAGAAAGAATGAAGATTCCTATAAATTTTTCCGTTTCTCTCTCAAATAACATTCAGTTGCAAAATAAAGGTTTTCTGATAGAATTCCATTGAGCAAAAGCCAGTTAATTTAAAACCTTTTTGTCCTAAATTATGTTCTTATATTTCCTAGGGTAATTTGTCACAGAATTTTATAATAGTCATCAAGATAATTAAGTTCTGAAACAGGTTCTAACAGCAGGGAGCATCGGAACATAAATTGAGAGGGTTTCAAATACCACATTTTATTTAAATCCCCAACTGTACACTCTTAAACAAATTTACCTTTGTCGCATTAACAGACTTACATTGCTACATTTTAATGAAAAGTCAAAATTGAAAGTCTTTAATCATAATTGCTTTTAATTCTAACTGAAAGTTTGAATTACAACAGTAGCCATTGAAAAGGAAGGGTATTTGAAGTTGCTTCCTACTGACAGTTTTAATTTGACTTGCTTTGGATTTTTCTTGGCTGCTCTAAGATTTCAGCTGACGTTGCATCAATTTTAAGTCACACTTCTTTTTAAATAAATTTAAATACATAAATAGAAGATGTGAGGATAACAACTAAAGAAAACAGATATTGAAAAGTTGATACAATTAAAGAATGAATATGAAATAATATAAGCAACGAACTCATGGAAATCGCTGAGGCTAATACATAATAAATGAATACAAAGAAGGAATTCCAAAAGAGAAGAGGTCACATATATGCTCTAAGTAAAAAATAAATAAATAAATAAATAAATAAATAAATAATAGTAATAAATGAAACAGATTAAAATACACATTAACCTATGAATAAAGATTTTAAAAGTTAGTATAAATTAGCCTAAAAGAAAAACAATGAAGAAAGATTTTATTGTCCACAAATAAGATACTTTTAATTGGGATCTTTGAGTTGATCTAAAAGTGGAATTATTCAAATTATTCAAATTAATGAAACCAAAACATGCCATGAAATAAATATATCTTGTGTGATTTTATAAAACTCAAATATTCTGAAAAACAATTTCATGAGTTAAAGTGTCATGATTGCAAAATAAAGTATTTCCAATATTTTAATATAAGTGCCCATCTGATAAAGATACTCCCCAGTAAAAGAGAAAATAAATGCATACACAATTAATATAGCCTGCTTAATCACATTTCAAAAATATTTTCAAATATTCAGTATAGAAAATTATCACTATCACACAATTACATCTCTCCTGTATCTCATTTGAGAGCAAATGACATACACGTATACAAATGTACAGTATATTCATCACTTGTTTACACTCAACACTGATAGATGATAGATTAAATAGATAGATGGATAGATAGATGATAGATAGATGATAGATAGGTAGATGATACATGATAGATAGATAGATAGATAGATAGATAGATAGATAGATAGATAGATAGATTGATAGATAGATAGATGTAGGCAATGTATTCTAGGGCATTTATTTCTGTTTCTACATTTATATCCTCACTTTCTCTAATTTTTGTGATTATGTCTGAGGCTCTGAATTCAAAGTCAAGAGATATGACTATCATTATTATTCATCCCTCTAATCTATCTTTTCATTCTTTCTTAGAAGTAAATTGAATTAGATTGACAAGATTAATCTTTACGATTCTAGAGTCAACCCCAAGTAATCTATGTTGATGAGTAGCGCAAGTAACACAAATAGATGAAAATTTTGATATCATTCATATTGATTCAAAAGCCATTTTTGTACTACACTTATATTTGGCTATTGTGGTATCCTAAGAATTAACAGTATTTCACAGAAAAATTATAGCACGTACAGTGAATCACGAAGAGCTTAGAAAACTGCTTTACTTTATGGCATCTTAATTCTTGATTAACTTCTTTTGGATGCACATTCTAAATTTAAAGTTCTGAGAACTTCAAACAAATACCAAGCATAAGCATTCTTGCTATCAAGTGTCTTTGTGAGCAGATAAAATACTTCCTTTCCTTAGTACTAGAGGTCTTAGCTTTGGGTGTCACACATTCATTAACTCATTATATCATGCTACAAATATTTAATTAGCATTTATTCTATTGCAGGAACTGAGAAACAAAATAAAAATTGTCCCTCCCTGCCCTAACAGAGTTTACAGAACTGCAGTATTTTATATTTTACTTAATTCTTTAGAACTTCAGCTAGTTCATCTAAAAATAACTAAATTAACCTATAATTGTCAAAGTTCCTTTTATATCTAGAATTGTTGATTGCTGTGGAGAAGCAAGCTATGTGTTGGCATTCAAGCATATAAAGTTGCTTAAAAGGGCAAAATATATTATTAATCAGCACTTTTATCAAATAAGCTTTACTATCCAACAGGATTACACCAAGGCAAGTATTTCTATTACTTTTAAGATTTTACTAATATACTTCTGAATAAAAATATTTTAATTTCATTTGCTTTGTAGAAATATCCAAATCTCTAAAATTTTCAGTTTTCCCAAAGCATTGTAAAGCAAAAAAAAAAAGAGTTAATTATTTAAATAGTTTCTAGGCACTTATAAATATTTTTTTATCATCCTGTGTTAAATTCAGCTACTTCTTTGTTTGCATTAGATTAACGCAATGATATCTGAGTGTCAGTTATAAGCTTCCTAAAATAGTTAATAAATTTTGTGATAATTTTTGTTGTTCTTTAAAAGCTTACTTTCACCACTCTTGCTCATCTAAAATCAATTGAGACTCTTTTATTCTTATATCTAATAATAATTGGGTTGCTAAGTTAATTTTTTAAAGTATGTGATTTTTGGGGAGAGAATATAATTTTGACAGAAAATAATTGTGGGGAGTCAACACAGTTAGAATGCATTCCAAACCGTGCCAAAGCAGTGTGTTTTTATTGTTAATTTTAGGAGCAGTGAGAAAGATGTAAGGAGGAGCAATGCTAATGAATATAAATGAGGGTTTGGTAGACAGAAAGAAAGTAGAAAGAGCTATGGATTCTGGACAGTGTTCTAGCTCTGCTACCAAGTATCTGTGTGACCTTGTGTTAAATGGTTAAACACTCTTTGAAATTATAGGATAGCACTAGATGGTATTTAAGATTCATGCCAGGTAAAAAGACTGTAATTCCAACTACAATATAATGTTATAATTCAGTCCTTAAAAGATATCCAACTACTAATAGTGGCTTCTACACAGAGTAATTGCTAGCCATTGTTCTATAACAAATATAACTTTTAGAGCAAGTAATTCTAAAAGGTAGAGACACAAAGGATAAAAGAAAGTGAATAGGTTACATTGTCAAAAATAATACAAAGGTGGATAACAAATCAGGTATATGCCTTAAATGCAATATGACAGTAAAGAAAGGTCAGTGTTATAGTGGGATATGCAACAGCAAACCTGGAGACAATAGTTCTGCTTTGTGCAACTCAGAACTTGAAATAGGAAGTTCAATATGACTCTAAAGTGTTGGGGAATATTTTGATTAATAAAATCCAACAAATAAAATAAACATTTCCTTCCATTTTATAGAGAGCTTCAGTGTATACTGATGTCTTTGGATTAAAATGTCTATTTATCTAGATAGACAGATAGCTACATAGATAGCTACATAGATAGATGGTTAAATAGATAGCTGATAGATAGCTGATAGATAGATAGATAGATAGATAGATAGATAGATAGATAGATAGATAGATAGATAGATAGATGGATAGATGGATGGATGGATGGGATGGATGGATGAGGATGGATGGATGGATGGATGGATGGATGGATAGATAGATAGATAGATAGATAGATAGATAGATAGATAGATAGATAGATAGAAATTAAGCAACTTCCAGAAGGATAATTACTAGAATGTAAATACACTGAATGCTGGGATTTTTTTTTCCTACTGAATCATTAGTGCCTAGTACAGAAAGTCTGACACATAGTAATAATATATATACAATAAAAACTTTTGAAAAAAGATACATGAAATAGACACATACCAATGATAGTTTTCAAGACTTCTAATTACCAGAGCAGTGCTCTTTTTGTATCTTAGCGCTCTTTTTTAAAGTATATTATTATTTAAATTCATGGAGTTTTGCTCCATATGTGGGATATTGAATGCTTTATAATAGAATATTCAGATAGAGCTACTAATTGACACGAAATAGAGAAATAAATGCTATCTTAAAACTTCCCAATATTATTAATTCTAGAAATGCCAGACATTTCAGTAACTTGGAAGAGCCTGAGAAAGAATGCTTACTTTTAGGTGAATTTCAGGATGGTTTCAAATTTCTAGGTCTCTAATTTAGTTTTTGGTTTGATAGCAAGATCTATGAGAGTTTCTAAGGGCACATTAAAGCACAGCCTGACTACTAAAGTCAAATTCAGATCTAACTTTTTTTTAAAAGTGTCTTTTAAAATGTTGACCTGGTGATATATTATTTTTTTAAAATAGTATAATGTCAAGGGGTAGAGGAGTCACATTTACAAATATCTACCATAGTATCAGTCTTAAGTCTCCTGAAAGGTGTTTCACAAGGCACCTGGGAGAACCAGGCTAGAAGTTCAATCTGGCTAGATCCATGATGTAATCTAAAGTTATATTAGAAATTATCAAAATGATGATACAAAAATAGAATCTGTAATTTTAATTTACTCCTATCTACAATTATAAAAAAGTAAATGTTTAAAGTTTCTTAACATTTAGACATATTATCTAAAATAAGTTAGATGGTTTTAAAAATATTAAATACATTATGAAAAGTACTATTAATTGAGTTTTAGTACATAGTGATTAGATTTGTACTATTGTTATCAAAGAGGGGAACATTCCTCTAATCAACTTTGCTTTTTTTTATTGAAGTCTAATGAATCTTATGATAGTTCCACATGTTAAGATACACTTTTGAAAAAAATGTCTGTCATTATGAATCAAAAATAACACATTCTAACAGCTTGATTGAGAACCTGTAGCACTTGTTTACATTTCAGGAATTGAAACTAATAATTCATTTTAAAAACAGAGATTTCTAGCACTTCTAGGTATAAAAACATTTTAATTGTCTTGATAATTTGTTTTCCACTATCACGTAGTCTTGAGAGCTATAAACTAAAATATTAGTGTTATACAGATAAAGCATATAGACAAGATGTAGAAAAATGTGATTTGCAAAGGGATATATATGTACATTACATACAAATTTGCATTAATAAACAGTATTTAAGATATACACTTATCTAGAGAAACACATTTAAGGTATAGTTACCTTGCATTATTGCATAACATTACCATAATGTAAGTAGATTTAGATAAGTTTAGTATGATATCTATACTTTAAGTACCATATGGATTTGAGAGTTTGCAAGCTTCTTGTATTGAGTTATTTCTTGTATACAGCAATTTTCAATCTCTTATGCACATTTCTAGAAATGTATAAATTATCTTCTCTCTCCAAAATCACCACAATATCTAATATACCACTAGAATCCTGGGCAATATAAGGCTATAATTAGTATATAAGGAAAACCTTTGGGGCTTCTGGTCTATTCCAGTTTATACAGTAAGAGTATATTAAGTAGATGAATAAACCAAAGTAAATTAAAGAAAACAAAATGTACATATTATAGCATATAAATATCTCCTATATCTGACTTATCTCATATCTGACTATATAACAGAAAATGAAGCATATTTAATAAAATTTACCATAATTTTTTATTACTTATTTTATACTTCACAGTATGAAATCATGGCTTGGTGATGAAATCTACTATGAAGTAATAATATCATTCTAGGTTATCGCTATCCAAAAGAACTTTCTAAGATGCTAGAAATGTTCTATTGCATATTTAAGTTTCCTTTATGCAAGTAAAAAACTGAATTTATAGTTTTATTTAATTTTAATTGATTTAAATTTAAATAAATATATGTGGCAAGTGGCTACTTTATTTGGCTCTGTAGTTCTAGATATCTTGTAATATTTCAAACTTTTTAGATTTTTTTTGTTACAACATCAATTTTTACTTTATCTTCAAAGATAGCCACATGATTGTCTCTTTCTTCAGTGCATGATTTTTTTTTTTTTTAATTTTAAGTTTTATTATGGTGACATTGGTTAATGAAATCCAGTACGTTTCAGGCATACAATTTAGTAGTAAGGCATATATATACATATACATATATATATATGTGTGTGTGTGTGTGTGTGTATATATGTGTATATATATACGTGTATATATATACACATTATATATACACACACACACACACACACACTCACACACACATAACACACACACATACATATATTGCATTGTGTGTTCACTGTCCATAGTTAAATTTCTTTCTGTCACAACATATTTGACCCTCTTTTACCCACTTTAACTCCCCTCTCCGCCATACCCTCATGTAACCACTAGTCTATTGTCCATGTCCATGAGTCTGCTTGTTTGATCTGTTCGTTTGTTACTTTTAGGTTTATATCCCACATATAAGTGATATCATGTTGTTTTCAACTTTTTCTGTCTAGCTGATTTTGCTTAGCATGATTATCTCAAGGTCCATCCATGTTGTCACAAATGGCAGTATTTCATCTCTTTTTATGGCTGAGTAATATTTCATTGTATTTTTGTACCACAGCTTCTTTATCTAATCATCTATCACATTGTTCCCATGTCCTGGCCACCGTGAATAATGCTGCTATGAACATCAGTGTTTAAGTATCATTTTAGATATGGGTTTTCAAGACTTTGGGGTAAATACTCAGTAGAAGGATTGCTGGATCATAATGTAGATGAATTATTAGTTTTTTGAAGAAACTCCATACTATTTTCCATAGTGGCTATATCAATTTGCAGTCTCACCAGCAGTGTATGAGGGTTCCTTTTTCTCTGTGTCATCTCCAACACTTGTTATTACTTTTCCTGTTGATAACAGCTATTTTAACAGATGTGAGATATTATCTCATTGTGGTTTTGATTTGCCTTTCCCTAATAGCTAATGATAATGAGCATCTTTTCATATGTTTGTTGGTCATTTCTATGTCTCCTTGGAAGAAGTGTCTCTTCAGGTCCTCTGCCCATTTTTTGATTGGATTGGTTTTATTTTTGTGTTATTGAGTTGTATGATTTATTTGTATATTATTGGAGGCTTTGCTTGCAAATATATTTTCCCATTCGGATGGTTGTCTCTTTACCTTGTCAACAGTTTCTTTTGCTGTGCAGAAGCTTTTTAGTTTGATGCAATCCCATTCATTTATTTTTACTTTTACTTCCCTTGCCTTTGAGGTCAAATTCATAAAATCCTAAGTCCTAGGTCCATGAGTTTAGTTCCTATGTTTTCTATGCAATTTATTGTTTCAGGTCTTACATTCAGGTTTGTTTTTTTTTGTTGTTTTTTTTTTGTTTTTTTTAAATCCATTTTGAGTTAATTTTGTTGTGTGGTGATGGACAAAAATCTAGTTTAATTCATTTGCAGCTAGCTTTCCAGTTTTCCCAGCACCATTTATTGAAGAGGCTTTCCTTTCTCCACTGTATGTTTTTTGCTTTTTTGTCAAAAATCATTTGCCCATATAAACACGGGTTTACTACTAGACTTTCGATTCTGTTTCATTGGTTCGTGTGTCTGTTTTTCTGCCAATACCATGTCATTTTGATTACTGTCACTTTGTAGTATAATTTGAACTCAGGCAGAGTGATCAGTGTATTTTTTAAAACTGTCCATTAAAACAAATAATTATTCGGCCTATTATCATAGCCAAATTGCATGATTCCTATTTTGCTCTTAATGAAACTGGGCAAAGTGTTTCTCAACATAATTTTAATTGATTGTCTCTGCTAATTGTTTTAGGTCACCTTTTTTTGGTCCAAATACATGCAGTAAAATATAAAAATCATTGATAAAAGACATTTATTAGTGTTATCATTGTCCTTTCATTTTCATGCACAAAACTTCACCTTTCTGAATTTCAATCTTCTTGGCTATTAAGTGTTTATGGGAAATAAATATCTCAGTCTCGTTGTATTCACCAAAACTTGCTTGGTTTCAATTAAGAGAAACCAAAATAAATTAAGGGAAAAATAGGAGAATTTGTTATAAGAATATAAATGCCTCATCAATGTAGTTGAGCTTCACATGAGAAGAATGGAGTCTGGAGTCAGAATCTGGAGTCAGGATTCTGTCCCCCTACCTCTACCACATAGGTAGGCATTTTACTCTATTCAAAGGATATTTCTGATTTTACACCAAACCATTTTAGCCACATGCATAGTATATTTCTAACTACCAATATCCAATTCCCAAGATGAGAATTGCATGGGTCAATTTGGATACAGAGTTAAATCTACACCAATTAGCTAAGGACAGAGAGGCAGATAAGGCATCACTGTGTGGAGCCAAACCCTGGTGGTCCAGGGGCAGTTCTCAGAGAAGCAGGGATAGAATCTAGGCTGAGAAAAGAGTCTCAAAGATTGTAAACTCTACTATTGCCTTACATTTTTAAGTAAAAAAAAAATCAAACAGAATCATTATTTCACTAAAGTATTGACCTATTTATTAATTCTACAAATGTCCATTGAGTGCCTATTCAAAGCTAGATACAGGGATCTCATAAATATAACAATCTACTCCTTTCCTCCTGAAATTTTCACGAGTGTGGGCTTCTATTTTTTAGTATCTTGTCTGAGGTCACAGTGTTCAAAATGGAGAATTGCTATTCAATGAGTATGAAGTTTAGGTTATGCAAGATAAATAAGACCTATACAACATAGTGCCTATAGCTAATAGTACTATATTGGGCACTTACAAAAATTTGTAAAGAGGGTAGATCTCATGTTAAGTATACTTACCACAGTAAAAAAAAAATCAAAAAATCAGGGTATGAGGATATTGTTGGAGGTCTAGGTACACTTATAGTGATGGCTTGATAGGTGTATACATATGTCCAAACAAATCAATTTATATACAGTACATCTGTACAATTTTCTATCTACCAGTTAGATTTTAATAAAGTTGTTAACTTTTTTATAAGCATATGTCTTTAGTCATGTTTTTGAAATTTTATTTACTTTCTTATTATTTTCTTTAAAAATATTAACAAAATATGAAATTTCCACATTTCATCTGAAATTTTTATTTTTTTAGAGTGGTTTTAGGTTTACAACAAAATTGAGAAGGAGATATAGAGATGTCTCATATATCCCCTGCCTCCATGCAAGCATAACCTCCCCCATTATCAATATCACTTACCAGAATGGTGATTTTTTTTTTTTTTTTTTTTTACCAAGGATGAAATTATATTGCTACATTATAATCACCCAAATTCATAGTTTATATTAGGTTTCATTCATGGTGTCATATATTCTATAGATTTGTCAATTGAATAATAACATGTATCCAATCATTCGATATCACATAGAGTATTTTCATTGCTATAAAACTTCTCTGTGCTCTACCTATTCATCTCACCTCCTCTCCACAACTAGCAATCAATAATCTTTTTGTTGTCTCCACAGTTTTGTCATTTCCCAAATGTCATACAGTTGGAATTCTACATTATGTACCCTTTTCAAATTGTCTTCTTTCACTTGATATTATGAATTTAAGTTTCCTCCATGTCTTTTCATGGCTTGATAGCTTTTCAGTCTTTAGCACTAAATAATATTCCATTGTCTGGATGTAGCACAGTTTATTTATTCACTCATCTCCTGAAAGACATTTTGATTGCTTTCAAGTTTTGACACTTATGAGTAAAGCTACTGTACATGTCCTTGTGGAGGTTTTTGTGTAGACATATTTTCCACTCTGGATAAATATCAAGGAGGTTACTTGATGGGTCATATGGTAAGAGTATGTTTAGTTTTGTAAGAGACCACTACACTGTGTTCCAAAGTGGCTAGACCACTTTGTGTCACCTCCGACAATAAATGGGAGTTCTTGTTGCTGCACATTCTCACCAGCATTTGATGTTCTCTGTGCTCTGGATTTTGGCCATTCTAATAAGTATGCAGTGATATTTTGCTGTCGTTTTAATTTGCATTTCCCTAATGACATATGCTGTAGGGCATCTTTTTATATGCTTATTTGCCATCTATGGATCTTCTTTGGTGAAGTGTCTTGTGTTGAAGTTTGTCAAAAGGATATGATCATTGGTTGGCTTATTTATTGGACCCAGGGAATGGGAGAATTTTTACTCCTCTCTGTCCTTGGAATGTATATTCCACCCACTGTTTCCATACTAAAAATTACTTCAAGGATGCAGACTTAGGAGAATGTTAATGCAATCATCCAGACTATATAGTGACTGAACCTCCTTAATGCCTCTATATAAACTCTTGTGATTCTGGTAGGCAGGTGAGATCTACTTCTCTTGCAGTCACTTAAAAAAACAAAATAAACAAACAAACAAAAAAAAACATCTCATATGTAAGTTTTCTTGCTTATTGAGACTGCCATCTACCAATTTAGACTGTTCTGGTTTTTGCTTTAGTCTCTCCTTACCCTTCATATATGGTGCTCATTTTTGGATTTCATCCAGGCACTCTGTAGGTTTCAAGGCAACAGTCTTTGAAGAGTTTTAGCATATTTTTAATTGTGTTATTTCTTATTGGTGAGTTTTAAGTGTCCTTTGTATATGTATCTTTTGCAAATATATTTTTTTTAGTCTGGGGCTTTTCTAATTTTCTTAATATTGTATTTTGCAGATTGGCCAGTTTTAATTTCAGTGAAATCCACCTTATTTATTTTATACATAGATTGTGGCTTTGGTGCTGTATCTAGAAAGGCATCACTCTATCCAAGGTCATATGTTATCTCCTAGGAGTTTTGTAGTTTAGTGTTTTACATTTAAATCTATGATCCATTTTGAGCTAATTTTTGTGAAGGATATAAGATCCACATCTAGATTAATTTTTCTTTTTCTGCATGTAGATGTTCAGTTGTTCTAGCACTATTTGTTGAGAAGACTATCTTTCCTCCATTGTATTGCCTTTGATCCTTTGTCAGTGATGAGTTGTCTTTGGGTTTCGTTTCTGGGATCTCTGTGCTGTCCTTTTAATCTATTTGTCTACTATTTTGCCAATACTATACTCTCTTGATTACAATAGATTTATAGTAAATCTCAAAGTCAGGTAACATCAGTTCTCCAACTTTGTTCTTGAATATTGTGTTGGCTATTCTGGATGATTTGCCTCTCCATTTAAACTTTAGAATCAGTTTGTAATCTTTATAAAATAATTTTCTGGGATTTTGATTTGGATGATATTGAATCTGTAGTTTGAGAAAAGATGATATCTTGACAATATGCTTTTTCTACATCAATTATTATTTGATTTTTCCATTTTACTCTGCTAATGTTATAGATTTCATTCATTGATTTTTGGATGTGGAACCACCCTTATATAGCTGGGATAAATCCCTCTTGGTCATAATGTTTAATTATTTTTATATATTGTTGGAGTCAATTTTCTAATATTTTATTAAGGATTTTTTGTATTTATGTTCATGAGAGATAATGGTCTGTAGCTTTCTTTTTCTGTAGTATTTTTGTCTGGTTTTGATATTATGGTAATGCTGTCCTCATAGAATGAGTTAAGAAATATTCTTCCTGCTTCTATCATCTGTATGATATTATAGAGAATTGGTATAATTTCTTCTTTAAATGTTTGGTAAAATTCACCAGTAAACCTGTATGGGACTGGCACTTTGTTTTGGAAGTTTGTTAATTATTAATCAAATTTCTTTAATATATATAAACCTATTCAGATCATCTATTACTCCTTCTCGAGCTCTGACAACTTACATCTTTCAGGCAACTGGTTCATTTTATCTAGGTCATTTAATTTGCGGGCATAGAGTTATTCATTATTCATTCTTTTAATTGCGATGGGATCTTCAGTATTCTTTTTTTTTTATTTCTGATAATAGTAATTTCTGTCTTCTCTCTTTTTATCTAGCCTGACTAGAGGCTTTCAATTTTAGTAATATTTTCAAAGAACTGCTTTTGGTTTTCTTGATTATCTTTAATGATTTCCTGTTTTTAATTTCATTGATTTCCACTCTAATTCTTATTATTTTTTCTCTTATACTTACTTTTGATTTAATTTGCTTTTTTAATAAAATAGATTTATGAAGCACAATTGGCAGGTCAAATTTTAAGATGTTTAAATTATACATTGTGATGATTTGATATATGTGTATGTTATGAAAGGATTTCCCCCATCTAGTTAATTAACACGTCCATAACAATATATATAGTGAACAATTTTAATTTCTATTTTCTTAGCAACATTCAATTATACAATACAGGGTCATCAACTATAGCCATCATATTTTATATTAGATCCTCAGACCTTATTTGTCTCATAGCTGAAAGTTTTTAAACTTTTACCACCTCTTCCTATTTTCCCCGGTCCCCGGCAACCACTTCTTTACTCTCTGCTTCTCTGAATTTGACTTTTTTTTTTTTTTAAGATTCCACATATAAATGATACCAAGCAGTATTTGTCTTCCTCTGTCTGGCTTATTCAATTAGCAAAATGCCCTTAAATTTCATTCGTGTTGTTGCAAATATCGGGATTTTTTTTTTTTTTTGCTGAATAATATCCTAGAGGTAAATTTCAAAATATTGTGAGTCTCTCTGGAGTTTTTAACCCTTAGATTTGTCTGCACTAAGAATACAGCATCTCAACACTTGAAGTTCACATTTTACTACCCTGACCTAGTTTTCAAGGTGGTTTCAGGTTGTGAGTCTCTGCTTGAGTAAGCAATAACCCCTAAATTTGTCTCTTTTTAATCTTGGGAGCAGCACTTTGCCTTGTGTCCTCCTCTTTTTTATGGACACAAAAAGAATTATTGATTTTTCATTCTCTTCAGCTTTTTACTTGTTGTTAGGCTGGAAAGATAACTTCCAAACTCCTTACATAAAGAAATCATGATCTGAATTTAACTGAAAATATTTCATACTTTATTTACATAATCATTTGGTCCTTTAGTGATAAACTCAGATCAAAGTGGAGTCTATGTTTCATAACAGACGTCAAATGTGTTACTTTATTGAACTTTGATGTTCAGAAAATGAGGTAATAAAATATATAAACAAACCAACAGGAAGACAGAGTCACAGAGGCATGTGTGGGTCAAATGAATATGCATTTTGCAGATAATTAAATAAATATGCCTAAAATAAATATATAAATCAATCCATGATAAATCAAATAGAAATTAATTTAAATAGAAGCAAAATTTACTTTAGGTTGAAAAAAATGCAAGAGGAACTTGGAATGGTGATTTCAGGAACCAAGTCCAATGTTAAAAATACAATTACACATGATAAAATTAGTTTTATTTTTCAATATTTGCTTTAATACTTCACAAAATTCTCTTGTAGTGATAGAATTTATTTTTTAATTTGTCAGAGCCTCCTAGCAAAAAGAAAAAAAAGTGTAATATTAGAAGACATCATCAATGAAGATATATATTTGCTTAATGATATTATTAACAGAAGGAATTACAACACATTGTGCTTAAATATTACTTTTTAAAATTATGAGCAAGATAAGCATATGCCAGTTCTAGAAGGGGAAATTACTAGGTTTTAACAGGGAAATGAGTAGATAAAAATGTCCCAGAAAGTGTTCAGCTTTGACTTCATGGCCCCAATCTTCTCATAGAGAAGATTCAAGAGCTGTATGAGGTCCTATTCTCATTATCAGTTTTATAGTATATTGGATCTGAAGTGTTTATAGTATAAGGATCTGAAGTGTTTAAAACAGGATAAGTCCTATACTTTTCACCCACCTTAAGGAATACTACATATTACTATGCATACTAGCTAGTCATTTATAATTATATTACCGAGTGTGACTAATTTCTCACAAGCCACTCACTGAAAGACCACACACAAAAAAATAAGATTACAATATTCCAAATACTGGCAGAACTATAGAAATAATACAGCAATAGAATATATTTCTGTAAGTTGTTTGCATATTTTGCCAATCTAACCATATCTTTCACTTGGACAATATTAGAATTCTCAGATTTTTTTAATGGACAAAGTAGAACAGTGAATATTCTATAAGATTTCTAAACACAAAGATTTCTAAAGTTGAGTATTAGGGCACATACCTCCTACCCAGCTGCAGCTGCTACTCTAATAGATAAATCCCTATGATTTATAAATCATCAATAAATACTGGTGCTCTATTTAGATCCAAGAATGATTTGAATACACACTTTAGTCTGAAAATGCATTAATTCCTACCATGATTTATATTATCAATCAGCAGAATAAATACAAGTTAAAAAAGACTTGGAGATCTTTGGAAGAAGTACTTGTTAAATGTAAACTGAAAGTGGATTTGAAAATTTCTCCTGTTAAATTTATTTTCCCAGGATCCTAATAGATGAAAGCTGGGCTGCTATCCAGGTTCCAAGCCACTAGAGCCTGATTGTTTTCTATTTGTTTCAGTGTTTAAAGCCAACAAAAGCTGCATTAGAACTGACAGTGCCAAGTAGTAACAAGCATACTTTAAGCATAGCTAATGTATGAACCCACAGCCCCAGGTTATAATATTTCAAATACAACAAAATTTAGAGGCTAGTATTTTAATCACTGAGTTTTATAAACATTTTAAAACTTATACCTTGTTTATAAGGACACAAATAATATCTCCCTAATAACAGTGATAAATTGTATTATCCTCTTGCCTATTTTTATATTTCAAGTCACATATTTCTTATACCCCAATCTTCTTTAAATGGAAGCTTCAATGGAGGTATCTCTTTTATATTATTTTTCCTTCAAACACACACATGCACATGTACGTGTGCACAGACACACACAGTTGGTTTTACTGCTTTGTTCCTGACTTTTAGAAACGTTTCTAATTTTAGTCACTCACATTCTGCCAGAACTTTTGAAAAACAAAAGAACTCTCTACTGTCTTCACTCCAAAACATTCAAAATATAATGATCATTTTTAAAATGACCACTTAATTCCCTGTAACTTCTATTTCTATATTTTCATTTAAATAAATAAAGCAATTTTAGTTAATTAAGGATTGAAAGTTTTATATTTTATTATTCCTAATTTCATTCAAGACAACTGTTGTTGCTAACGTTATGACACTCTAACCTTTGAATCAGACAAATGGAAGATCTTTAAACAATTGTTAAAGATCTGTCCTTTTTTATGTTGAATATTTGTAATCATCTTTCAACTGTTCTTTGATTATTAATAAAATATATATTTCAAAGATTATATATTTTAAATAACAGGGCTGAGAAGTCTGATATTATAATTACTGTTTTTGAGAATTTACATGAGCAAATAGATAACCAGAAACAGAGAAGATACAAAATACATCCGTGGATATTTAACTATAATCTGCTTTACCTTTTTCCTTTTATTGTATTTAGCTGATACAACTCCAATGTTAATCTTCAATTAACCTACATTAATTTGTCTAATGATTAACAGAAATAAATCTCTATTGTGTTTCTGCAGTTGTGCCTTCCTCTGTTCACATTAGGAAAGGGGTGACAATGAGAATTATTTCAAGTATTTGGAAAGAGTCTTTGACCCAGTTAACAGATAATGTAAATTCTCTCTTTTTATTCCTTTCTGTTTAGTACATGATGATGTAAAGATTCAAAGCCTCTTAAAGTATAAAATCTTTATTTGAACATCAGGCATTTGACAAACACCCAAACATTTTTATATCAGATATCTTAGAAATTAGTAGTTTTTATTTCATTTATCACAGCAGCACCCATGGCCATACAGAGGGATAGGATTTATATGTCAATAAGAAATGTCTCTTACACATTTACATTTGCAAATTACTTACAATTCCTTTGTCCGTACCAAACGAATGTTCTAAGATTCTAAAGAAATCCTCCGCAATGGCCAAGAATACAACTAAGTAACTTTTGTAATGGTTGGTATATTAATAATCATCTGATCTACTCTTCATTTTACAAATAAGAAAACTAAGGCTCTGGAATTTTAACTGGCAGAATTGGAACTCAAAGTGGAAAACGAATGCTGATTTTCTTTTTAATTTTATTTTATTGTTTAGCCTTTTAACAAATAGAATCATATTTTTTAAAAAAATATTATTGTTTTCAAGTATATAGTACATTGGTTAGACATTTATGTAGTTTATGAAACGATCCCCCTGATTACTCTTTCTCCCCTCTGGCTCTACACCTTGCCATTACATTATTGCTGACTGCATTCCCTTTGCCATGCTCCCCATCTCCATGACCATCTATCACCTACTAATTTGTACTTTTTTAACCCTTCACTCCTTCCTCTCACCCCTCACCCTCTCCCCTCTGGCCATCACCAGATTATTCTCTATATTTATGAGTCTGTTTTTGATTAGTTTGTTCTTTTTGGTCCTTAGCTCTCACATATAAGTGAAATCATGTGGTATTTATCTTTCTTTGACTTATTTTACTCAGCATAATAACCTCTAGGTACATCCATGTTGTTGAGAATGGTAGGATTTCATTTATTTTTTAATGACTGATTAATATTCCATTGTATATATAAACCATAATTTCTTTATCTAATCATCTGTTCATTGGCATTTAGAATCTCATTTTTAAAAAGCTAAGCTTAGGCTACATATTGATGGAAAATAACACTGAAAAATGTAAGAGCTATGTTCAAATGGAATAGGTAAAATACTCTTTGAAATCAGAGAGACATGTGGCTTCCCTGGCACTTGGAGGTGGACATGATATAGGGTCTGTGAAGAAGTTCCTTTTAAATCTAGGACTCACAAAATTCTTATTAAAGCAGTTTCTCTAGTTACCTTGCAGAAATCCATGTCTATGAGACTATCATAGTACATGCTTTTACTTTTTTATGTGAAGGCCTGGCCCAAAACTATATAAAAAAATAAATAAAAATAAATCCCATCCTCCAACTTGTGATTCCTTCAGGCCAAATTACTGTTTGGTTACTGATTTTGTGGTTATAGTTTTTCCCTTCTATTCATGTCACTGATAGGTTGAAAGCAGTCCCTTTAGAATTTGGTGTTGAACAACTGAACTGAGACAATCATTAAACAGGTCAATTGGGTTGTATTTTTCTTAGAAGTAGATGTGAAACTGTAGGTGTTGAGAGAATCGCTTGATCTTCAGGGTATAAAATTCTTCATAAAATCAATTAAAATGTAAATCTATGTTTATTAGAAATTATGTATAATTTTTTTATCATCTTGGCTCTTGCATTACATATTTTACTAACATTTTGTTTTCTATCCCATTATACTCAATGCACAATTCATTTGTAATTTTAATGATATAAATTACCTCTTTCAAAACTTTTCCGGGTGACTATTTAATTCATATTTTAAATTATACTTAAATAATATGTCTTAAAATCATCATTTTTCTATTAAATTATTCTATATGTTGCAATAGATAAAAAAGGTTATTGTAAATTTTTTTTCTGGTAAGTTTGATTGCTTGGTCTATCTTCTGTTGTCTTATTGAATTTCTATCCACATGACCTCTACTTACATGCAAATTTCTCCTCTTGAGTCCTTTCCATCAAATACAAAGATTATTTTCTCTATATAGAACTCATTGGGAACAAACTGTATTTTACAAGTATTATTAGATCTTTTGCTGTGACTCACTCCCATGCAGATGGTACACATCTGAAGGGGCTTTATTCTAGCTAGGAAAGATCCAGCTGATGCTCTGAAAAATTATTCTCTCTTGGTGAAAAGTTAGCTTGCTACTGCCTTCCCTGCTGCATTATTAAACACGAAGGAGTGATTCTCTTAATCCCAACCATCTGCTCTTCCTCTACTAAAAAGTGAAAACATCCCCTTGTGTTTACAAATGTTGCTGCTAAAGCTTCACAAATTATAAGAAATGGTTGTGAAATTTCCGTATATGCTACAAGATCAAAACAAAATCCTAGTCACCATAAATCTGTAAGAAATAAACCAAATTTATATCACATGGTAAACCCAACTGTGTTTTAATGTAATGTAATTATATTTAAACCGTAGTCTCAGAATGTAAATTATTTTAGCATCTCAGTATAATATTTGCATTTTAAATATTCTCCTACTTGTTCAGGCTTCCAAAAGTACATACAGTAAAAAAATGGATCATCTTCACTTCTTTTTAATTATCACAGATTTGTAGAGTGCACAGAATTTTATCATCAGTAAAGGTTCAGTTTCATCAGAATTAAAAACAAAACAAAATACCTGACTGCTCAGATAAATGACAGATCCCAAACCTCTAAACTAAAAAACAGAGACAATTGTCAACACCAAAATTGTTAATTTTAAGGAAAATTAGTTACATTGAAGCATTACTAGGGAAAACAGTAATACTACTGTATAGCAAACTTGTTTTCCTTATAGAAGGTACTGTAATCATCCTAGCTTAAGAGCTCCAAAATACCAATCAACCAATTAAACAAAAACAACATTACAATCAAAAGAATATCTTAGTCTCTACATATTTTAATTTGACATTCATTTTTTAAAAATATTGAGTATAGCATAACCAAAAAGTTCTTCCTAGTTCTCTTTTGCTTATAGTATAAACATATTTCAATCAACATTAAGTTTATTTTTGTTGATGACCAATTACTTTAGCTTTCCTCTAGGACACTGTCTTTGTCAGCAGACCAATTTCTCTTTCATAAAGTTTATTCTTTCTATGCTTGGCAAATAATTCCTTATCACCTGGATTCCAGACCCTTTTTACCCATTTTTCCTCAACACCTTTTCTTTAATTCTTGTCCCTACACATTCCTTTTAGATTCTCTAACAGTTCTGAAAACATTCTTACTTAAAATAGAATTCATATAATTAGCTGTTTTATTGTCACAATACCCAGTAAATAAATTATGCTTTCTTTGTAAGTCTTTCTTTCACATATTCTTTCAATTTACTCTAACATATTATGTATTTATTTTTCTAAGCTATTTACCTGTCCTAGTGATTTTGTTGCTTTCAATCAGAAGTTTGAATTATTTAGGCAATGAGTTCACTGTGGTCACGCACAATGAAGGCTTTGCCTTCTTACAGCTCCCACACTTGTTGCCTCAAGACTTTACTCCTTTATATTCATGGCAAACTATCTTCCTACCTTAGCATGGTCTTTGAGATATGTCAAAGGCTACTTTGGCATAGATGCAATTAGCAAAATATATTTCCCTAGGTAATTTTCCAGGTTTCTGATTTGCTCCGCCTATTCTAAAAGAATTTTAAACTAGATTCTGGTGAATTTACAGAAAGGCTCTTCTGTAATGTGAACTATCAATGATCCCCAAATTTAATAGTTTCATTTCAAATTTATTCTCATCTAAACAAAATACATACTTTGTGAGGCTGTTCTTAAATATACCTTTTATGAAACTGTCTCTTAAGATGTACTTTGTATTTTTTTTTTTTTCCTCCCTTATCCCTAGGTTTGGAGCAGTGCTCATATTTCTTAATTCTCTACTTAGGCCCAGGTTAACCTGTAGCATTTTACCTTGAATCTGATAAGTTTAATTCTTTATTTTCCTGATCATTATAATTGTTTCTAATTTAAAATATAGCAGCAATGCATTTCAAGACAATTTAACTTTTTTTAACAGAAGCAAAGAGAAAATAACATGTATATATCAATGTAGAAAATTTTTTGTTTGTTTTTGGCTTTATATTTTCAATGTGTATGTTCAGTGTTATTGTCATATTTATACATCAAATTCAATCAAGGATCAAGACAAGTGATATACCAGCATAGGATACTGGTGAAGCATAGGATCCTGGTACATGAGGAGGAATAGTTATGAGATTTGGGAGTCAGATGACAGAAGCATGATTGTGAGCTGATTATAATTAACTGATCTTTCAGCTGGTCAGTAATGGAACTGATTATCACTTTGTATGCTTTCCACCCGGCAACTGCTTTCCAGAGTGAAATGGTTCAACCGAAAACTATTCCATCTAAATAATTCAGTTTTTAGAGTAAGGAGCTCAAATATTATGGCAGTAGAACTAGAAACATACAGGATTTCTCAAATGAGGTTGCAATTCTCACTTCTAAGCACTGAGTCAAACAATGAAGTAGTGAAATAAAATGTTTATTACTTACCCCTGCTCCACATTTACTAACACACAAACACATTTCTCTCTTTTAGAGTAGTCCCTCACCATTTCCTAATCAAAATTTTTCCTCATGACTTGTATGATGAACCCACTCATACTCAATTGTATGTCTCTACTAGAATTTATAGCCTCTTAACCCTTCTTGTGTTTATATTTTAATAGGGATAGCATTTTGGAAACATAAGATTTAAAACAATAAACTTTTACCAGTAAAATATTTAATGCTTCAGCCATCAATTTGTAGAATGGACAGGCATTTCCAAGACTCTGGAAATCCCATGAGGTAGTCAGTTATATCCTATTCAGTGTCTTGCTTTTACAGTCTAATCTAATTGGTTCTCTGAGCAGGTGCACTACTTTCAGGTACCCGAATGTTTGCCCTAATGTTGACATTTACATTTGCTTACTGGCCTCACAATGTAGCTAAAATAATTCCTCTAGCATACTGTTGCTACTGAAAACATAAGTTTAAGCTCTCTGATTTTCTGAGTAGGACTGCATAAAAAAAATGATGATCCAGAAGTACTTAGATGAAAACAGACAATTTTGCAGCGGGTTGCCTAACATATTGGCAGTTCTCAAATCACATCTCAAATCAGATGAAATAAGTTTCAGAAAGTTAGTTAGCATGAAGAATACATTATTAAATTCAACATGTAAAATGTTAATGCAGATCTGCTGGCTCTTAATGCTGCTTGCTTGCAATCCTCCCTCTTGCAACACTGGTATCATAAACTTAACTGTCAGTGTGGGGTGAGCATTCTTCCTTCAATCAACTAACAGGAATGCTTTTATAGACAGCATCCCTCTGCATTCTTAACCATACACAGGTCACCTTCTAGCTCTATTGACATTAAAACAACAGTTTTAGAATGAAAATTTTCTAGGCACCATCAACACTGGTCAGGTTTTCAACAAATATTTGTATCTTTCTGTTACTTAAATTTGTATTTTTAGTAATATTGTGTGGCAATTACAATAAGTGAGAGGTACATTATTTATTTTAACACATTTTATTTCTGAAATAAATCCCCCATGGAATTTACAAATTACCCATTCTTAAAATTTTATTATTGTATTGACATCAATTCACATAACTTTATGGGCATGCCATTTCTTTTCATTATTGTAGATATCTCTCAGAAGAGATACTTCATATGTGGCAAATAAGCTCATGAAATAGGGACAGCCATTTGGTACTAGATTAAAGCAAGTGGAGGGTGCAAAGAGATGTGTACACTCAAAGGTCATAGGAGATGACTATTAGTGCTGTTCACTAGGAGTTCTAGTATTGGCACCTTATCTTAGTATGTGTTCAGTGGCAGGTTATATCAAGGCAATATTCTTAAGAATATGAGAGCTGAAATTTTTACCTAAGATACTTAGGTGTCGTTTAGTATGTAGGCGAGGTGACTCTTAGATGGATTGTTTAATCTATGGAAGAATATACTACTTAGGAATACACCTTAGTTTTACTGGAGCAAATAAATATTTTGTGTGTGTGTGTGCTCAATTTTTCATGATGGATTAATAAGGTCTGCCATTTTGACGTTCTGGCTTTGATTTCAGCCTAACTTTCTAACTGTTCCCAGAGATAACTATTCAATAGTTTCTACTGACAACATGTTTTCTGCTAAGGACTATCTCTGCTACTTTATATAGTAATATGTAATGTTTAGTTTCTACAGATTTCCAGTGAGTAGGTATTACTATGCCCATTTTACAGATTAGAAAACTAAATCTCAGCAAGATTTCTGAACATAAGATTAGAATCTTCACTATGGTACCAAAATTACTTTGTCACAATGAATTATATGTGCTATCCATTCTTCATTTTGCCTCCCATTACTGGAATCTTCATGTGGCAAGCCATACTCATGATTGTCTATAGGCTGAGTTCATTCCTGACATTGTGGAAGGCTATTAGGCCTATATACCAGAATATGGAGACTATTTTGGGCTACTCAGTTGCTACGGTGTCTTGGATAACTTTTCTCTTTTGTAATAAAATAAACAGAGATGATGCTGTGCATTGAATTATCAAAATGTTCTTAGATTTGGATTTTTATGATGTTATTTCCTGAAGTTGTATGGCTAAATTAGGAGCTGTAGCTGTACATATTTTAGCTTTATTAATATATGTGGGTTTGAAATAATAATGTTTGTTTTATTTTAATAGATATTTGTACTTCCAAAAATAAATTTATTCTCAGCTACTGTAAAAATTGAGATATTTATAACTATTATCTTTTCTAATGAACTCTAAATGGAAAATGGTTTTATTATAAAATATTATGTTTATAATTATCCTTTTATCTTAACCTTGTTTCATTCACATTTTCATTAGAAGAAGCACATTTGATTTCGCATAGAAATTTTGTGTACTTTATTCTTTTTTTTTTTTTTTTTGCTATGAATTGCTTAAAATTTGGTTTATCCTGGATAAATGGAAAGTAATTCACCCTAAGAAGACTGTGAACTGTTTTGGCTCAGCAAGCTCCATTGTGAAAGCCCAGCGTGAGCTAGAGGAATGTGAGATAGGCCAAGCTGTAGCATACTGTTGTCATACATTTTCAATGTTCGTGAATTACTATCAGTAGATGATGGGTAAAAAACTGGACAAATGTGAACAGCGTGAATATCAACTATACTTTAATTAGTGGTAGCTCCCCAATAAACAAAATCACAGATTGTAGAACAAAATCCCTAGAAGCACGGCTAAGTTTAACTTTTAAATGTGATTCATTAAGCAGTATTATATCCATTGAATAAATGATACCATTTATGTTTACATGGCTAAAGTTTTACTAAGAGCTTTTACATATTATCTTATTTGATTTTTACAATAGCCCTGTGGGGTAAATAAGGCATGTATTTTTCTCCTCATGTAAGGCCATAATTCTCAGAGCTGCGTTAAACAACTTACCCAACATGGTAATTAGAAGAGCTGGGGTTCAAACTCCTATCTCCAAACTACAAATCTTATATTATTCTGGTTCTGGTATTATCTTTAAAATCAATTACATTCTGAGTACAGATATTTTACACAACAAATCTTGGTAAATTCCTGAACAAGAGGAATTAGAAAAGCATTTTACGTTTAAGAACAGGCCGACATGCAACAGCAGCTACAACAGCTGAGATCACTTTATAAATGGTGCTAAACTAAAAAAAAAAAAAAAAAAAAATCTTGATAAATTTTTAAAACTACTATATTTGATTTGATAAATTTTTCTTCAAGTTAATCCTCTGAAAAAGCTTAAATTTAATTGATAAAATCTTTAGAGTTTCTACAAAGACTTAGCTTAGAAGTACAGCTTTGAATTTTAGAAGTAATGTTATAAAATCACAGTTTCCTACTGTAATTATATAGGAGCTGTCTGAGTTGTAACTTTCAGGCAAAGCCAGTCTCTCTGAACCCATAAAAAATTTAAAATATTGTCCTTTCTTCATCAAGGACATCGCATGTTTCAACACTATCTAGTTTCTCTTGCTTGATTTTTTTTTTTCTTTTTAACAAATTTTGACCATGCAAATATCTGGGCCAAAAAATAGGGTGTTAGTTTTTCGCATAATATTACTAGATATCACCACTTAGTTCGTGCAAGCAACTTTAATGTCACGTCTTCAGGGAAGTAGGAAAATACCATAGCATGCATTTATAAATATGTAAAACTAAGTAATTAGGTCTTGAAATTCCTTTGCATTACTGTAGATAAATGGATGGCATAATATTATTTACATATTATTTGTTTTTAATTTTGAACTTTATATCTTGGTATAACAATTAATCCACGTAGACATGATTAAGGTAGAGGGATTAACTTCCTACAAACTGAAATATACGAATGTCCCCAGAGGAATATTATCAGTATTCTACAGTCTGCTTTCTTGACACCTAATTTTTTCTTATGTTTTGTTTAAAAATGTAAGTCCTTTAGAACTAGATCATTAAATATTATGATCATTAAATATTATAAACTGCATACATATTATTGTGTACATGTATATATAAATACTAGATGGTTATTGAGCTAAATTTATCCTAAACAAAAATAGCTCAATTATGAAAACAAATTAAAAGTATTCTGCATAATTTCAGGAACATGCCATATTATATTAGAAATACATAGTAGAAAGTATTTGTCATGCTATAGATTGCCACATGAACATGCTAAATAATCTAAATACATACATTTAAAAATGTGAGTGGTAGGTAGCCTTTATGTTGCAAAACTTCTATATTTCAAATCTTCAAATTTAAATATGTTTTAAATTCCAGTATTTCATAATATTTTAGTTTTGATAAGACTTCTACCTGTCTGTGAATAATTCTTTCTGAAAAAGAAAAACATTTAATGTGAATATTTCTTATTTAAACACATTGATTTCAGGGACTTTTAATATATGGAAATGATTAGAAATTATTTTATGTATATATATATAAAATATGTATATTATATATATATAAAATATGTGTATATATATATATAATATGTATATTACCTTTTCGAAATGTTCAGTTGTTATACTAAGAATTAAAGTTTATTTTCTGTCTCATTTAGTTCCACATTTAACAATAATCTATTAAAAATAATCATCATTCTCTTCAATACTAATGAAGTTTTTAGAAAACAGGTTCAATTGTCTAGAATGATTCTGAAATAAAATTCTTAGTTTCCACTCTGTCTTAAAAGCTTTTTATATATTGAGTTTGTTTGTATGATGATATTTTAATCATTTGAGATATGCAAAAGTATTGTTTTAACTTTTTTTCTCCCTTGATCCCTTACTATTGCTTTAGTAGCTAAGTCATTTTCAGAAGTTGAAACTTTCCATTCCAAAACAATTGTGTGAATCTGGTTAAATTAGCCTTTCTTAGCTGACCTATTGTGTTTGATATTTTAACCTGAACGAAAACTTAGTCAAATATTTAATTCTGCCTTTCAAAGACTGTTTACACAAAACTGACTGACTAATGAATGAATGAAGACTTCATTAATTCAAAGAAACCACAAATCTATAAAGGTACATGAATCTCAAATTCTTTAGAAATCTTATAACAGTGTTTTTTGCTCTGCTGGAAACAGTCAGCACAGGAATACCTGAAGTTGGCAAGGCTTTTGAAAATGTTCTGCTTAAAGTTGTCATAAAGTCTAGGGATCTGTTTTAACTATCTTCTTAATATATAGTAAAAACAAGCAAACAAACAAACAAACAAAAACTAAAGACATTTATTTAGCACTTCCAATGTTTAAACACTTAAGCATTTTATTTCTTTCAGTCCTAAGAACTCTTTTGATATCATTATTACCTTTATTTTACAAATGAGGAAATTAATGCTTAGAGAAGGTAGGCAAATGACCTGCCAGTGATCACCAAGGTGGATATGAGGAAGCAGAGATTCCACTAACTCATCTATTTCACTCTTCTAGAGTCTCAGCATCTGTTCAATGACCTTCCAAGAGAAGTAGCTCAGTCATGTTGATTATCTTACTTTAAGTGATGCAATAGACTGAATTGTGTCCCTCCCAAATTCATATGTTGAAGCCTTGTCTCTAATGTGATATTTGGAGATGAGGCCTTTGGGAAGTAATTAGATGAGGTCTTGAAGGTGGAGCAGTTACGATAAATAGTAGACACCAGAGAGCTTTCACTCTCTCTGCCAAGTGAGGACACAGAAAGAAGGAAGCCATTCGTAAGCCAGAAAGAGAGCTCTCTCCACAACCTGACCATACTACCACCTGATTTCAGACTTACAGCCTCCAGAATTGTGAGAGAATAAATTTCTGTTGTTTAAGTCACCTAGTCCATAGTATTTAGTTATGGCAGCCTGAACTGAATATGGCAGTGCTCATGTACTACTTCTGCAATAAATAGTCTTAAAAATCCTTTGTTTACCAACCATACCAAATTAATCATTTATCATCTGTTTGAAACTTTCGTATTCATTTGTTTGATTCGAGTAATTATGATTTCTGGTTCATCGTAACTCTTCATGTTTTATTTTATTTTATTGGTCTTTTTCTCCAACCTCTCCCCCACCGCAAAATATATATATATATATATATATATATATATATATATATAACCAGATGACTCTGTAGTAAACACTGCAAACTAAATACCATGGTTTAAAATTTACCTTAGCCAGATTATATACATAAAACCTTTAGTTCGCCTTTCTTTGACGCTCAAATACTCATGAAGCTCACTAACCATTTGCTAATGTCTAATTGTCTTTATTTGGCTCTATTTTTATCTAGAAATGTTCAGGTAATTATCAAGTCACTGGGGAATAAAGACATGATAGTCCAGCTATCTGCGTATTAACAAGTTTATTCTGCTCCAGAGATTATTGGGCAAACTCTCAAATGTTACAGGGTTCAATACCAAAATCTTCTTAAATGAAAGATAATTTAACAAAGGATTTTAAAAATTATATTGCAAATACAGAAAAAAAAATAATGCTTTTAAAATGACTAAATTTCTTGAAACATGTTTTCCTCACAGAGTCCTTTATTCTCCTGCTTCATAAATTCCTACTCATCCCCAGATATCTTTTCTTTTCCTTGAAGATGTCCTTGACTTCTTCACGAAGAATTTCTCCTAATTTTTATACATCTTTGCTTACCACATATGGCAAGAGATAATAATCATTTCCATTTATATAAGTCTTGCCCATTAGATAGCTTCTTCTCTAAAAGGGATGTTATAAATATTTGTGTATAGGCCTAGTGTTCAATATGTAATATCTCCATTGTTGGTTGGTTGGTCTAAAGAATGAAAGAGTGCTCTGAAAATGTTTTGAAAGAACATTCAAATAGAGATATTAATTACTACTAAAACAGACTTATGTAAACTCATGTAATTGAAATCATTCCAGAAAAAGACATATTTTTAAAACCTAGTGTGAAATCATTAAAAACAATCTACAAAAACATTCCACATAATGATGAGTTATGTTCAACAGTCTCAACAAGTAAAATCAAAGCAAAAGCAAAAGTCATGCTGGATATGTAATAAACTACTCTTTGAAAATGCATGTGTATATAAATCAACACCTTTATATATTGAAATTAATCTACATTTAAAAATAGTAATAATAACTAACATATTCTGAGCTCTTACCAGTTTGCCAAAACTTGTCCTAAACTACTTACATTTTCTGTCTCACTTAATTCTCACGAATTCTTACTAACACAAGACTATTATAAATAACACTTTAGACATCGTTTTGTAACATTTTTGTAATTGGATTTGCTATGCATTATAGTTTAGCAAAAATATGAATTTCTTAATGAACTAATGTTAGGAAACTGATTTGACAAATTCCCATTTATCGAAAGTCTTTTATTTGATACCAGGAAAGATAGCAAAAATAGGTCAATATTTAGGTCAATTATACCAAGACCCTCCCTGGAATAAATCATATCTATATTTGAAAAAGGAAATTTGATTAGTAATTTACTCAATGCTAATTAGTTTGTAGCCACAAGCCACCTTTACTACCCGCATCACCCTTTCATTTCAATACCTTTGGGTTACTTCCATTCTTAATCTGAAAGTTGTTTAACCTAAAATGTCTTTAGGGGATAATTTTCTAACCACCTTTTAAACTACCACCCACAGTTTCTCACAAACTAAGATGTATCAGAAAAGTTTTTCTGTTTTTTATTTTTCCTAAATGGTACAAAGAAAATACCAAAACATAAGTGATATGTGACAATTTGATACTTTCTACCAGAACTATTGTTCTACATTTAAAATGGTAAATTTCATCTAAAGTATGGGTTGATTGCAATGTAGTAAATCACTGAAATCAATAAATAGGTCGATAGTAACATAAAGTTCAAAGCTTCCCAGTTTTAAATAATATGAATGATCTTAATCTCAAATAGCTAGTATAAACTGAAAAAAAGATAATCATACTGATCCTTTGCTATCCTCAAAGTTTTGATATAAAAGCCATTGACAATGATTCAGCTGAGTAGAAACATTCATCTATTCAAGGTATTTGTAGACCAAGAAATCTGACTGATGACTTCCTTCCATATGTGCATGTAAACATATGCATGTACTACAGAACGCATGTGTACACACACAAACATAAGTAGATAAATAAATCTATATAAGTCAGAGATATATATTGAGCCTACTTTTACTTTATTTGCACAAGGCCATCCATTATTTTAAACGTGTTGCATCAAGAAACTGATCCTTATTTTATATTACCACTTTAATATTTTCAGTAACTTTAAACATTTTTGAATATTTTGTCTATTGTAATTATCTTTTAAAAATATTATATGTGTTCAAGTTGTTATTAATTTCATCTTGTCAACAGGGAATTGCAAATTATTCATTATATAAAAAGTGTCTAGCATCTGAAAGAGTTTTAATTACTGCCTTATTGTGAGGATAGAATTGCCTAAAATATTTAAAAACACTTTGTCAGCATTAAGTGATTACAAATTTTAGTTTTTGTCGTCTTTGTAATGATGTGACATCTCTCATTTTCTCCATCAGGCATTACTATCCCCATTTGGCAGATGTAGAGACTAAGGCAGCAAGCAGAAAAAGGGACTTGTCAGCTAGTTAAGACAGAAATGAGAGAGATTCAGTTTATCACTCAGTCTAACCATCAGCAATCTGTCTGTTGCCTTACTCAAAAAGAGGGCAACCAGGGATGTTTCAAAATATTTGCTAATCCACAGATTTCTGGTCTAATGGTGTCAGTTACAGTAAGATTTGGCCTGGGCTGGTTCTTTGGAAATAATCAACGCCAATTGAATATCAATATCTACTTCCATATATTTTCTACATCCTTTGGCCTATGCCATTGCTTCAGTAACTTTAAGACTTAATTTTACCATTATCTAAAAATCAAAGTAAGTATAATTATCTGGAATAAATTAATAGTTCTCTCATTCTATTTTAACAAACTTGACTCTACCATTAAGCAATAGAGAGCCATAAAATGTGTTGATTAAATTTATCTTTTAGACAAGTTGGTCTAGTAACCTGCTGGAGGATAAATTTCTGGAGGATGAAATGTTATCTAGGAGGCTGCTGCAGGCATATGAGTGAGAGATGGTCAGGCACTAAACTAAGGCAGTGACAGTGGGACCAAATGGATGTGGGAAAGGTAATAAAGAAAAGCAAAGTGTCCTAGAGTGAATGAATGCCTGGGATTCAACAGACTGCAAAGAAAATGTAGAAAAGGGAACAAATGAGGAAAAATGATGATTTATAGAAAGGTTTTATATTTTTAAAGAATTTTATTTTAAACACTATATATTAAACTCATGATTCAAACCTAATTGCTCAAATCTGTTTATCTTTATATAAATTATCTTACACATTAGTTGATTTAAATATTAGCATGGAATCTAAAGATACCTAGAAAATCTTTTTTTTTTCTTTTTTATTTATTTACTCATTTATTTTAAGGAGAAAATGCAACACAAGTTGAGATTAGCTTAAAATTTTTACCAGCTACAGACTTCAACATCTCACATTGTGCTTTAATGCTTACAAAACTGCAGTTCTTAATTTGAAACATTTCACTCTTAGTTAAATTATGAGAGATTTAAAACCCTGTAAACTCAAAATATGAATAAATATAATTGAAATGTATGAATGCCTTAACTTTATATTCACAGATGGGAGGGTATAATGCTGATATCAATAGCAACAGAAATTAGAAACTAATCATCACTAATGTTAAATAAAGATGGCATAGAGCAAACTATCTAATCTGACTTAAAATTTAAATTCATAGTATATAAAAAAGTAAAATACAATCATCACTTTTTCCTTTATCAGCTCACACAATATCAGGTTGCGCAATCACATTCCATTGCAAAGTATCATGATGCTATTTCTTGAAGAATAGTTATAGAAAGTGATGCTGACAAATAAATTATAGTTTCAAGCGCTTGAACTACCTTTATATTTACCTTCTGAAAGGGTTGTTAAACAAAATAACACTAGAGTCCTGATCTATTTAGAGTGTTATAAAAAAAAATGTATGGTCTTTGCCCTGCTTTTAACCTCATTTAACTCTCATTACTAAACGTCTCTATCACACCACTATGAAAAGCTACTTTAAAGGAAAATCCAATATCTAATCACAAAAAGATACTGCAAACAATCTGTTCATTGCTATGGTAGAGGGTCGGGGATGAGTGGTGTGTCTTCCAATTTACCTTTCAGAATGCATTGTTTTGTGCTTTTAGTTTTGTTTTGAAACTACTCCATAATCATTAGCACATCTGACAGTGCTGACTTCCTGTCAGTATGTAAAAGCTATATGAGAAAAATGAAAAGAGATTAATAGGGAAGGTTTATATAAATCCTATAATAGTAGAGGAGGATTTTTTAGTGGAACAGAGGACCGGATTTGGGAGACTGAATGAAATATATGTTTTCTAAACAGAATATATATTGTTTTATTAGAAATGTCATTTTTGGTCTGATTTTACACAGAACTGTTTTTAAAAGAATTATAGCAGAATATTTAAGAAACTTTATTAAAAAAAAACAAAATAGACTTCAAAGATTATAATGCTCGATTTAAGACATTTAAAATATGTGTTTTAATAAGAAAAAACTTATTGTTAAAATGTAGCTAAAAGGAACTAATTTGTAAGTAGTTTATGAAATGTAAATTGGAAAACCTATTGTAAGTCAGCAAAAATAGAGAAACAATTGATATTCAGACGGGTTATACAGACTTCACTGTCTATATAAGAAGTTTACTAGCTCATTGATAGATACAAATATTTTTTTCTGAACTTGACAGTGAGGAGAATTTTATTATAATAATCTTTATTATGGTAAATTAAAATATGATGTCCACAATTACATTTCATTTGTTTTTATCTCTTCTTGGTGGCTCTTGGTGAATAAACACTAAAAGACTATTACAAAATACAATGAAGGAGATTTTTCACATTAGAGATAAAATATTTTCAAACTTTTGGTTTGAGGAGAAAAGTAAAATTTTGAAAGAAAATGTGAGAAAATAGGACTGATAGTACTTCAATTTGAAAACTTAGAATATTAAATACAAAAGAATAAAAAGAGCAACAATGTACTATCATTTTATAAATGAAGACAATACTTCTAAGAGAAGAAAGACATGTTATACCAACTGTATGGGTGTGTGTGTATACATATTTAATTATTTAAAGATATTGTCATGGAATCTCACCATTTCTAAAGTGTCATTTGGGAAGTGCTGCTGCAAACTTATATATTTTTTTTTAAAGTTTCAGATTTAGGAATACGACAGAACCTATAAGGCAGGAATTCAGATTTGATGTTTCCAGGAATTGTCAGATATGTGCTCAAATGAGGCAGTCAAGTGTCTTCAATCTGGCAGGTAGTTTTTGAACCCTTTCTTAGCTATGAGGAACATATGTTTTTAGTTCTAAGTCATTACCATGAGAGGGAAGCTTTACCCATCTCTTCAGACGAATAATAATCACTAATATTTTTTTATTGAAATATATAAATTTACTTCTTAATAACTAGTTTTTATAATATATAGGGTATGTTTAAAACAATGTTGGTATCTTGGGGATATACTAGGAGGTTCACATAATTCATTGTCACTATAATATTGCAAAATCATTTAGAAAGCAATTTTTTGCTTTCTAAAGAAATTATATTAAAACTCACAAAATTCTATAAGAAATATTTTATCATCTGCATGTTATAAATAAATAGATTAAGGTTCAGAGAGTTCAGAAATGTTTAGAGCTCCTCATATTTTGACTTTTGTCTATATTTTAAGTGTCACCTTTAGTCCTAAACTCATGCTATGATGAGTTATTCGTAGTTTCTTGAAAATTCTCATCTCACGTATTCATGTATGCTATTTATAAAATATATTTGTAATACATTCTCACTCTTAGTCTCACAGTATCACTCTCTTTCTCTTATTCAACAATACAACATCATACTATTCTACAAGTGTCATCTCAAATCATATTGTCTATGGAGAAACCTATCCTGCACATATAATCATTAGTTTATGTCCTAATATTATAAAATATGCAATCCTATATAATCAATATAATCTATCTATATCATGTTAGAATATATAGCCAATACTGTCTCCTTTTATTCTATGTATAAAATTTATCAAAATATTAGATTATCGAGCTATTAAAATCATTTTAAAAGAGTATGTTTTTGGTAAGTTAAAGTTTCTTGATTGAAAGAATCTAATTAAAACTAAGTTAAGCAAAATGAAAAAGAACTTATTGGTACATGCAAATAGAAATTATGGAAGTAGTCTTATTTAACAGCTAGATAAATCCAGACATCCATGCCTCTCTTCCTTCATCACCATTTCTATTTTATACTAGGAGTAGCACTGGTAGGGGAGGAAGGGCTTTTAGCTATTAAAGAGTTAAATATCCTTAAAGAGAAGAAATAAATGATCTCTCTGCTAGCATCCATTTAAGCTTAATGAAGGACTCTGCTCCTTCACTTAGAAAAAAACAATGAGATTTCATGATTGCCTGTCAAAAACAGGTGTCCCTTCCTGTGACCAGAGAGTGTGCAAAGGACATTAACAGATAATTTTATTAGAAACACGTATTGAGTGAGAGGAGAAATTTCCCAAGGCATAGATGGGGCTTCCAATATAAAAAATAAGAGATAACTACTCTAAAAGACATAGGTAAATAAATATATCATGCAACACAGAATTTCATGTTGAGCATATATTTTCTATTGCACATTTACCAAGTTGGATTTTTTTATTTAACAAGGGCCTACTTGAATATTTCTATGCTGCTAAAAGAGATGAAACAACTAAGTCCTTGAAGGTTGTGGGTCTGCTCATGATTCAGCCAGGAAACACTTATGCCCTAGAGACATAATAGGAAGACATTCTCGTGACTATGTATCCCTGTACAGAACTGTAACAGTACAGTGGACTGACAATAATGTGTGGACTTAAAATGAAGAGAATAAACCGAGTTGCTACAGGCAAAGCATACCTGCAGACTAAAATCCTCATTAGTAGCACAAAGCTAGAAGCCAAATTTTTGCTACCTTAGCAGCACCCCAAACAAGGAGGCACTAATTAGACAAGGAGATAAACTGTTGCTAAAGCAAACCCATCCTTTGTTTATTATTATGCATTGAGTGACAGCAGTGAGCATCAAGACCCAAACTCCAGTTGTCATAGAAAAAGAGCAAGGGAGGGTCTAAGATTAAATACTTGTCAAGACTGAGGACCAGAAATATGTTTGAACTCTCTTTAAATTTTAATTGAACAAAGTCTGACCTCACAGAAGTGAGAAAACTAGGTAAAGTGAAGGAAGGATGCATAAAGTGATAAAGTGGAATATTTTATGTATACACTGGGGCATAATCTGAAATCAGTACTATAGACAGCTGGGAACAGCAGCAGCTGAATTTTAAACGAGCATTTACTTTATGTGTAAATTACTACAATAGACTCTTAATGGGTGTCAGTGATGTGGTGGGGATGGTGAGAACTGATCCCTGTGGGTAGAAATGTCATAAAGACTAGTACAGTAAAATAACTAGACATTAATAGTGACAGAGGTTCTAAAAAGGGTCAAGCCAGGAACAAGATCAGATCCATTTGTAGAGTGTCAGCAAGCCACTGTTTCATAGTTTTATTTTCGATATCTTAGATCTGAGCCCTAATCCAACCACTTCATTTTATGGCCAAAATATATCTGGATTAGAATTCAAAAGATTTCCAATCCAGTGTTTTTCACTATATTATACTAGTTACAGATAATAAAAATACAGTTATTAGATGCACACATTTTTCTATATTGTTTTGTTACTGACATTTGGATCTTGAATTAAAATACCTTTTTTGTCTGAAGAAAATAAAATCTTTTCCATTTCTAGCAATGAGATCTTTTGTATTAAAATATTTCATTTACTAAAGTCATTTTGTTTTATATATATTCCATTAAAGCGCCATGTATATGTATTTAAATGTATGTGTCTACATGTATAGATTTAAAAAGCTATTTGAATTCATAGATTTTTATATAAAGCTTTGTAATACGAAAATTCACACAGTCTTAAAATAAAGTTCAAATAAACTGGCTAGTCAGTTACACTATTAATGCAGTGTATGAAGTTGGCCTTACCTTTGACATAGGCAATGTCAGAACTCGTTTACTATGCCTAAACTTTTTGTCTCAGGGCCATGCCTTTCATAACTGTAGGACAAGTAGGACTGATGACTTTGATATGAATTCAGCACCACTTGGAAAACATACCTCCCTCACCGAATGGTCATCTACTTGCCCATCAATTCTGGAAACTGATTTGATGTATGATACAGTCTATCATCAACTATAGATAAGAATTACAAGTCAAACATCTTTGGAAGAAATAAATTCTCAAGAAAGCATGAGGAAAAATATTTTGGTCTACAACATGACATAAAAATTTAATATGCTATAGACATTTATCCATAAATATGAAACAAAGAAATATGTATTTATAATTATAATTAATAACAATAAAATTTATTTTAAACCACCATTTTATTTTTAAACTCCTTTTCATTCTTTTTTTACTAATGTTTACACACACACATACACACACACCAAGTTAACATTTCCTTAAATGAGTAGCCTGCAAAATTTCACCAGAAAAAAAAACTGGAGAATTATATGGTAAGTTTTCTTAAGTGTAAGAATTCAAGGCCGTAATTCTATTTCACTAAGCTTTATAACTCAACTGAAGAAAGCCATTTTGAGAAAAGGAATTATACAAAATGAGAATAACTGGAATAAATTATTAACATCTTGAAAGTACATTAAACATTTATTAGTTTAATGTTCTTACTTTGCAGACTCATTGGTAAAATTATTAGAATTTTATATCAAATACAGGTCTTTGTATGGAATCATTACTTCAGAAAGATACAAACAGCTGTACAGGGAGTAACAACTTCAGATAGCAACAGATTGTGTGCAATAGATGGGAACTCTGATTTCTAGAGCAGTCTCTCAGTAGATCTATATATAAGCCTACAGTTTAACATTAGCTTTAAATAATTAACAAGGATAAGAACAACAGTGATCATGTTGCTAATATTTAGTCATTCTTATGGAAAAACATTTTTAAATCCTCAGGTAGATCTTTTAAAATCTCAATTCTAGTTTCCCTTTTCTGAGCTGCAATTCCTGCTTTTCAATAGCACTTCACACCTGATTAGATTCACACACAATCTTGGTAATACTTTTACTGGAAGATGGTGTAGATAAATTATCAAGTAATCATTTGCTCTACCAAAACAAGTTTTATTGATTTTCAGATTTATGGCAATAGATTCTATCTGTAATGGAAGAACCCAGAATTCTTTATTTTTCCCTTAGATAATAAAACCACCATTTCTAATAACATATGGTGTATCCAATTCCTGTGTTATATTATGTATCTTTCGATACTTTAAAACTCAAAACCAGTTTTAGAAATTGCAACCTATTTTTATGCTCACAAAAATATCATATACCTGAAAAATTTCATGTTAGAGCATGAAGAACTTTAATACTACAATATAAACATTAATTGTTCTGTGTCTATAATACTGAAACTAAATATATTACTATAGTTTGCTTTTAGTTAAACCTAGTTTGGCTTCTTAAAGGATTATTTTACTCCTTTATGATTCTTTATATTGATTTATATTTATTAGGGTTTCATAAGCTTATCGCTTGGATTTCATAAATTAATCCCACTGTAATATTGAGTACCTCCCCTGTTTTAATGTAGTCTATGTTTTAATGTATATTCATTATTAACCCTTTTTATTTAAGCTTCTAAATAAATGTTGCAGTTGGGACTACAAAATTTCCTCAAGATAGAAATAAATCAAACAGATATTTAAACTACAGAGAATACATAGGCAGATCATTAAATAAATATGTAGATGAAAATATTTATCAGGAGTTATCTTTTTTTGATGATTCTTTTTCTTGAGTTTTCAGATTAATCTGTCAAGTCTTTAAACTACAGTCATAAAAGCAATCTAACCTAAAGGATAATCACTAAGCTTTTGTGTTATGTAGTCATTCTCTGAATAACAGTCATATATAATGAGCTGTGTTTCCATATAATAGGGTCACTTGGCCACTGAGGATTAAAGAAAATGTTCTTTTCAATTGAGTTAATAAACCAGTTTTATTTTGCCAATCCACTTGTCTAGAAATATTAAATAAAATATTTACAAGACTGTAGGATCATCACAGCAATTCCTCCCAACCTTCATTGCCCCTCCTCAGATCAGGTTTCTTTCTCTAATCTAAATCACTGCAATATATTTCTAAGTAACATCACTGACTCAAGTGTATTTTCACTTCATTCCATCTTCCATTTTGTTGCCATTGAAGTTTCTTCTAAAATATTGATCAAACCAAATCATCTACTAAAAACCTATGGTGACATGAAATCCCTATTAAAATGACTAAAATAAATACTGACAACACAAAATGCTGACAAGGATTCAGGGACTGTATAACTCATATATTGCTGGTGGAAATCTAGATAGCACAGTCACTTTTTGAAACAGCTTGATAGTTTCTTATAAAACTAAACATGCAGCTATGATATGAGTGAGCAATTGTACCATTGGGCATTTACTCCAGAGAAATAAAAACATATTCCCACACACACACACACACAAAATGTGCACAAGTGTCCATAGCGGCTTTATCCATAATAGCAGAAAACTGGAGACCACCTAGATATTCTTCAAGGGCTGAATGATTAAACACCCTGTAATATATACACTCTTAACATGGATCTAGTAAGTGATCAAAGAGAACAAACTATTGATGCATACACAACTTGTGTAGATCCAAAAGAATTAGAATGAATTAAAAAAACAAAACAAACAAACAAACAAAAAACAGACAGACAATTCTAAAAGGCACCTATACCATAATTCCATTTAGGTAACATCTGTTAGTGATAGCCAGGGGTTAGAAATGGGGGTGGAGGGGTGGTGGGTAAGGCTATAAAAGTGCAATACCAGGAATCCTTGTGGTGGCTGTATCAATGTCAATATCCTGGTTGTGATATTGTACCCTAGTTTTGCTAGATGTCACCATTCACTATCTGTGTTCTACTACTAGGTAAGGGATACGTGATATCTATCTATTATTCCTTAAAATTTAACCTGAATCTATTATTATCTCAAAAGAAATGTTTTATTAAAACAAAAATCTATGATAACTTCATAGTACCTACAAAAAGAACAACAAATTCCTCAAATTATATATAAGGACATTCAGGCTTTTTATATTCTCGTCACTCTTTACTTGTTCCGCTCTCCCTACCTCTCTGTAGTCTATATTTCATACATATTAAACTGAAGTTTCCTACTTCACTCTTGTACCACTGAACAGAGTGTATTATGATCTTGTACTGTGGTCTCCGTCATTACCAGAGAATTGTAAGGACACAGGTTCTGTCCACAAACTTTCTCCTTTTCTCCTCCAAAGTAATATATATTAACAAACATTTGCACTATAGCCACCCAGAAAGAGAAAAGAGATTAAATGAAACAATACTATAATTTTCTCTATAATCTAGTTATAGAAGAAATAATCTTAATTTGTTTAATATTTGTGCTCTACTAAAAAGAATTCAAGGTTGGTATCAAAATGCATGGAATACAATTTTAAGTACATTTTAAAAAAGAAAAATGCTAAAGGGAGTCAGGTAAGATAGACTGCTGACATGTTGCATATTGATCACCAATGGGGGCGGTATTTATAATGTTCATGATTATGCAGCATCCTGATGAAGTTTGCACACACAATAATATATGTTTTCAACATTTCTAAGTACCAAACACTATTTTATGTTCTTTAAAAATGTCAGCCCATTTAATCATCAGTACTACCCTAGGAAATAGCCATTATCTTCTTCACACAATAAGGAAATTGAGGCTTAGATGGGAATTATGACACATTTTGGATTCAAACCTAGGTGTATGTGACTATAAAAGGTATACATTTAACTCCCTACAATTGAGGAATATGTTTGACTGTAAGCTCTCTTGGAGCCAATTCAAAGAGAAAAACAGAGTCACTTAAAAAGTCACAATGCTAATGGAGACTAAAGTTATTTGTGAAAGCAACATATGTTCTGGAAACTGAAGACAAATTTAATTTTCCTGTTCACTCTAATAGAAAATACACCACTAAAACAATGGTTAGCATATTAAATAATAGCCTTGTATTTCCAGTTGCAACTAAATTGTCATCAAATGATAGATTTCTTGAAAGTACAAAAAAATTATAACCCCTACTTCAACTAAACTAAAAACAAAAATTTAACACATTCAGATTTTAATAGTAGGTTTTCTAAATTTTGAGCCATCAAGGTGAGATGTTCGTATACCTCATTCTTCCTATGGCCTGATGGTAGTTGAAAATCTCAGCCTAGCATGTGTGCTGAATCTCCATTCGGTGGAGAATACATTTTTTGATCACTGTTTTTGGACAAAGTGCAAACAGTGTTCAAAAAAGCATTTTGTTTGAAGGCTCAGACTAATTAATATATTCTGTAGATTGCTTGTCCTGTGTAATAAGTATTAGAACATGTTTAGGAAGAATTTTATAATAAAATTCCATCTCAATTACTACATAATACACTGCTACATAGAATATAACTATGAGATAGTTACACCTATTAGCAAGTTCCCAGTGTTTTCAAGAAAGAAATGTATTATTTAGATATTTATGTTTGTCATTGATTTAAATAGGAGAGGCAAACTAATATACACTCAATCCAAAATATAAAAAAAAAAAATTCAAACTCAAATCAACTTTTACAATGAAAATTATGATTTAGAGATTATTCTTTAATAAATAACTTTCTGTTTATGTAGTAATATTTTTAAATATGTTTCTAGTTAAATTTTACTTCACTAAATAATTTATTTTCACTTGTCTTTTAATTTTCTGGGACTTTAAATAAGATTTAAAATAGAGGATGCTGTCAGGGTGAAACCATATATACATCAAATTAACAGATTATTTTTAGAATGGGAGAAAGAGCTTTTTTCCCCATAATTTTAAGTATACCTTGAGGGAATTTGATAGGTTCATAAAATGATCCTTCATTTCTAAGTCTGGTAACTCATTACTCACCATTGAGACATCTAAATAAAAAGCATTACTTTTTGTTTTGTATTATTACCAACAATTTTTGATGGGATTCCATGTAAAGTTTATTTTTAAAAAATCCTTAGAACTACATGCAAAAGATTGTATCTTATGTATATTTAGGGATTTGTTAACTAGCCATTTGCAGAAGTAAAACCCAGATTATTTTATCAAGCTATAATTTTGATAAATAACAAAATGAAGTATTAAGCAATTCTTTTTTTCTAAGAGCATTGGTGCCTTGCTAGCATTAAAATGTTCTATAGCTTAAGTGAGACTTGGGGAGAGGTAGTTTGCTATCATCTTCCATACTATACATTTTGGTGGACATTCAAGTCCTTATTAATAAAAAAATTTAGAGTCTCTAATTCAAAACAATGTGTAATATATAGATTGGGGATTATTTAAAAGTAAAATAATTCTAAAAAATATTTTAATATTTAATTTTACATATAATACTCCTCTAAATTTTTTCCAGTATATAATCTCAATGGATTCAAATATTAGGAACATTTTATCATCCTTATAAGTGGTAATTTAAAACGTGCAATATATATATATATATATATATATATATATATATATAGCACGTTATATATATATATGTATATATGTATATATATACATATATATTTCTGTTTAAGGAGAGAAGAGATATAATTCTCAAAGAAAGACAGTACTTTTTAAATCCGGATTTTCTTTTTGAGTCGAAAAGTTGGCATATGTCAAATGTAATGAATTTACTTAGAAAATAAAATGTTTTGTGCTCTAAAATGCTTTCATTTATTGCATTAATAATTGCCACCATTTATAAGTCTAAGAGGTACCCTGAAGATGTAGCATTCCTTTAGCAGACACTATTAGCAAATGTCACATCATACAGTAGTTTTCATCATATATAAACGAAAGCCTCAGGAGACAAAGATGAAACTTCTTACATGAAAGATTATATACTCTAAATGTCAGTCTCTTAAAATACTCTCAACCCTTTTTAAAGATAGTTAATGCAAATATCATAAAATGTGCTTCAAATTTTATTTCAAAGTATTTTTTTTTTCTAGATAAGCAGGTTGGCAGATACATGCACAAGGTATGAAGCCAAACAACTCAATGAGCAATTATAAACAGTGCTATTCAATGAGCATAAACAGAAGAACTCCATGAAGTATGAATAAATGAGCACAATACCATCTACAATTAAGAACACCATAACTCAGCTAATTGTTTTGTTCATGCTGGTTAGTGAATTCTTGTCCTCCTCCTAAAATTGCCAGATGTATTCCAATTGTCATAAATTAGATGTACACATGTGTGAAACTTTGAGCTATATATCTTGTGTCTCTGTAGAATGTTTAATATTTTATTTTTCTTTATTTTACATCTTGATATTTTTTGATGGAATAACTATTAAATATCTAGTTTACAAATTTCAAAGACGGTTATTTCTTAAGTGAGTTATTTCTTAACATCCTAAGGTAGTTTTCATTTTTCAGTCATGAATTGGTAGAACAGTACATCTCATATATTTTGCTTGTCCCTTCCTATACTTTATAATATCTAAGTATTTAGATCTAGTTATTTTAGTTATTTTAAAATATCTGGCTCCAAAAAGACAGTTAAGTGTGTACATTAAAATTATTTCTAGCAAGTGTATACATATAAATACATGATTTGATGACCTGAAGATAAATTCATCACATATTTTACTAATGTCGTACAGTGAAAGTATAGAATAAGGATGTTATGAGCCTTTACCATTAATCAATAGACCTTAGAAATATCAATGTAAAGACAGGATGTGAAGTGTTAGAGATGTCTGCTGTCTGAGTTAACTCCATCAACTCTTTTGATATGATGGGCCATGGGAATATTTATGCTGGACTCTCCCCTAGGAAGTCTCCTTGAGGTATATCTTATCTCTAGATTTCTGTCATGTATTTATTATAATTAAAGTCTGTTTTAAGAGAGAATGAATAACTATGTGAATGTACTTACCGCCGCCGAATTGTACACCTAAATATGGTTAAAGTGGTAAACATTATCGCACATATATACAGCAATTAAAAATGCGAAGAGAGAGAGAGAGGGAGGAAGGGAGGGATAGAGAGAGGGAAGGAGAAAAGGAGGAGAGAGAGAGGGATGGGAGAGAGAGAATGAGAATGCATCATGTTTTATTAATTTGCTACATATAAAATTCAACTGACAGCTTTGAACAACTAAGATTTTATTTATTTTTTCACAACTAAGATTTTAGAACCACACTAAGCAATGAGACATACTCAGTCCTAAAATTATTTACAATCTCGTTATAAAGACGGAAAAAAAATAAACATTTTAAATGAATTCCTCTAAAGGAATTCAGAGGACGATGTTAAAATATGATTGGGTCAAATTAAAGACTTGCATGAATATGAAGCAGCCATGATTCATTTAAGATCTATGTTCTGTTAGTACAGGAAGTATGTTTATAGTAATCAGAAAGGTTCCCTTCTCTGGGCTTTCCACATATATGATGCCACTGCAATCATCATGCACAACAATGCTGCAGGATCAGTAATTTAAGTGCAAGATTTTGCTTCATTTTCTGTTGGCTCTGTCCTCTGTGGCTCCATATGTAAACAAAGATCTTGACTCAAACACTGAGAATTCTGATACATTTTTTAAGTTCCCAGGAAAATGAGAATCCTCATTAGATGCCCTGGTGACTTCTAATGTTCCTGTATAGATTTGTGTTTTATTGAAGGGATCATGCTGGTCTGTATACAGATATTAAGATAATTAAAAATAGTGCTTATATCTATACTGTAGCCTTCTCTCTTTTTTTTTTTTCAATACTCCGTTTACTCTTTTAAGGAGAAACAAAACTAGTGGTTTTCTTCTTATATTGAAACACTTAATACATTGTTATTCAAGAATAACAGATCACGTATCTTTAGCATTGAAAAAAGTCAGTTTTATTAGTCTTGTTACAATTTTACTTGACCGATTTAAATTTGCCATGTCTTGCTTTAAAGTATTTATATGTTTAACTTAATTGCAACTAGATAGAGATTTTAAAGAATATTCATTCTAAATATATTATATGAAAATACCTATGAAATGTACAATTTCACATCCTTAGTATATACCACTTTCTTTTCCTTGTATTTTTTTGGTCTACTTTTAGTTGAGTAACATCAATAGATTAATTTAGTTCGGGTCTTGTGCTTTAACTAAATTATCTCCCCCCCACCCCCACAACAATAATTCCCTGTTCTTACAATATGTGGAATCATCTTCTAAGTCATAAAAGATCTAAAGTGGTGGTGTAGATAGGCAGATATTTGATTTAATATCAAATTTCCATTTAAATCTACTCACCCAACTCCTGAAAATCAATATCACTGTAAGCAAATTTTACTGCAGGTATTCTGCCTGATTTGCTACTGTTTGAATGAATTTTATGTGACACCATCTTTTTCTTAACTCCAACAGAATTTCAGATTTTTAATAACTTATTAAATTCATTTGCTAAGAGATTTTTATATTCTGGCACAGTTGTGTTACCTAATAAATTTCTAATAAATAGAATCTTATTTTCTCATGTCATATTGTAGCATCAGTTTCAGTTTATAAGTTGAGCAAGATGATAGAAACACAATGTTACATATAGAGCAGTGCTATTGTTCATATTTCAGGGAAACTGATTAGATAATATAAAGACAGTATTGCCTTTCTGGTACAAGAACTTTCTTGGAATAATTGTTAAGTCACGAGTTTGATATTTCTGCATACCAGAAAACTTCACAATGAAGAATAAAATGGAGACTGTGTCGTATTTATATGTGGGCAAGTCTCTAAAATGGGTTAGGTAAGTGGATTTAGGCAAGGGATATGAAGTATAACAGGAAAAAAAAAAAGTATAGTAACATATTTTACTGTCTGTGCTATACACCTGTCCCCCTTTTAGTCCCAGAAAAAAAGTGTGAATAGAGGAAAAAGATGAGTGTATGTGTTTTCGATCAAGCCATAAAATGTGGAAAAAAGTGTATTTTCCTAGGAAATTAATAAAAAGGAAACTACCATGTTTTAGTAATTATGTTAAACATAATACTAGTCTTCTAAATAGGTATTATTAATCTAATTTTAGAGTTAACAGTTATGAGAAGGTTCATAAGACTAGTACTCAGATTCAATTCCAGATGTCTTTAAGTCCATGCTCCCTCCAACCTATCTGTAAGAACTCACCCCATGCTTAGTTAACACTAACCGGCTTCAAGGACCAAGGCTGATATAAATTTTATAATAGCATCTATAGTCTTACTGGACACTTGTTTTGTTTGTTTGTTTTTACTTATAATATGAAGTGTTTTTACCAAATTATCTTTAGATTTTTCTTGATTATCACCTTTCTACCAAATGGTTTTATTCTTTCTTGATTATTTCCTGCTTTTAATCAATGAGACATGCCGTTCTCTAAAATTGTAAAGCTAACATAAATATGTAGAAACAAGGTATTTAGAAATTTGAGCAGATTCTTAAATTACATAAATTCTGAATGTCTGTATATTCTTTTCCCTTAAAATTTTATCACCCAACACAATTCTTGTCCCCACAGAAAAAAAGACAGATATATTTTAATTGAATGAATGAATGAACAGATGGTTTTGTTTATGGCTGTAGCCCCAATGCCTAAACAGTAGCTGGTAAACAAAAAGCATTGCAAAACATGTGTCTCCTATTTTGAACTCCTGAACAATGTTACCAAAGTCAAGGTCTTATTATGGAGAATCTGATCAGGAAATGTGTAATCCCATGAGAGAATGAAATTATATGTCCTCTAAATTTGATTTTTAAGTGGGAGTTTCCTTATTGAAGACATTCATTTAAACTTTAATTGAAAATGAGGTAATGGTATTCCAAGGAATTTAAAATCCTCTAATTAAGCATGAAGCACTGCACATTTTAAACATGGTATCAAGGTATCAATGATTACTTTAATTTGGAATTTTTATTTAAAGATAATTGGATTCTATTTATAATATTAAAAAAAAAGAAAAGAAAAAAAAAAAGAAAAAAAGAAAAAGAGAAAAGAAAGAAACTTCCTAAATGGACATTAGGGTAATTAAACAAACTCTTATATAGTCACACTGAAATACTAACCAGCATCTGAGAAGCCTGATCACTAAAATATCAAAACATATTACTGAATGAAAAAGAACATTGTGAAGGGATAACATATTCATGTGTTAGCACTCATTCAGTCAAAAAATTTTATTTCCTTTTTGAGAACGTTCTATGCAGTAGTTAGGAGCATACTACAGTGAACGAAACCATTAATATACATTTTCAAATAAGTTCTCTTACTATCATGGATACATATTAATGTAATAAAATTCAAAGATACATATGGCAGAGATATCACTAAGTTCATTTCATTTTTTAAAATCTAAAAAAAAAATATGGTAAAGCATTTACATTTGGTGTTTAGGTGGGTTCATGAATGACTGCCACTCTATTTTTCATACATTTAAAAGTTTGATTATTTTCAAATAAAGCAATTTTAATAATAGTGTATGTTTACAACTATTGCATAAATAGGTAACAAAACTATAGCAATTTGGTGACTGAGAATTGAAAACATCTGTTTTTGATCAGAATAGGAGGGAGTAAACGAAAGGCCTCATTGTGGAAAAAAGGAAAGAATAACATTCTGTACTTGCACAAATCAGCATTTGAATTGGCACTCTTTGCTTTCAGTTTCAGCATTGACTTTTCAGTCCTTCCAATTTTCTTCACGCAGCTTGTCTGTCTCTCAAGTGGTGGCAACTCATAGCTCTGCGTTGGCTGCATTTGGCAGTTGTAGTGTAAGAAATAAGCCAAGCACTTGAATCTGTCTTTTTGGGTTTTTTTTGGTCATTCTTTCTTTCCTCTGTTTTTAAAGCAGCACCTAATACTTCAGCTCATTTCTTGGCAATTTTTATCTTGCTTGGATCACCATCAATAATGGTGTTGACACAAAGTGACTATTGCCAGAAACTCAGGTTATGTGGCACCAGTGGCCTTGCTGGCCATCAAGCCAGTGCACCTGCTGCTGTTGCAGAATCAGGCTGTTGATAAAACTGTAATCCCTTCATGATTCACCAGCTTAGTTTTGAAAGCAACCACAGGCATGTAGGAATATTTACTGGAAAAAGTGAACACATTGCCAGGAATATATTTTTCTTTGAGATTTCTTCTGCATTTTCCTAATCTATAAACAATGACTTTTATTTCAGAAATGGCAGAGGGATGAATTAAGTCTTCAAACTGAAACTATAACTCAAAAACTTTTTCCCAAAGACACTGTAACTGTCAACATGGACAGGTTTATATTAATTTCTTTAGGTAGACTTATTAGAAAGTGTTTGGGGTAAAATTTCTCTCAGATGGAAAACTGATTGTTTCATTCTTTAAACTTTTCTGTTAAATTAATATCATTCAAAAAATTGTCATCACTAAATGGAATTTCCCTCTACCCACATTCCACAAATCTTGGCTTGTTTTCAAACTCAAGCAAAGTGAAATTAGAATCATTAGAGAATCATGACTTAGATAATAAAAATAATTTTCTAAAAAGTTGCATGTGTGTTCTGAATGTTTAATACTTCCATTAAAAAAATTACTACATAGTTCTGCTCATGGAAACACGATGTGACTTATGAATTTGTTAATATATTATATATTTTAATTTAGGAGCTTAATAAAACATTGATAGTCCATGTCACCACAAAATATAGACTACTTTCTGATGAATGGAAATGTAAGAAAACAGGCTATTTCCTTAAAATCTTGGATAGAAAAATGCACAGGATATTATACTTATAAAAGTAGATGACTTTTTACTGCATACAAGCAAAATCTAAATAAATAGCTCTTATGTATTAAAACTATTGCTAATTTGGTTTTAGATAAAATACTGATGTGTATGTATATTCATAATTGGTATGGATTTTCCCAGACGTGTTTATGAATTTATAATATGTAACATATTACATAACAGATAATTAAATAAATGGAGAGTAAAATCCAAAAGGTCTCTGAAAACAACCCCAAGCTATTGGAAAATGACTTAAAAATACTCAAGAAAGTGTATACACAAGCAAAAACAACATAGCCAAAACAAAGATAATTCAAACTAACTCTCATAAAATCAAATGCATACTTATCAGTCTTTTTTTTTTTGACCTTTACAAATGAGTTTGCTTTACTGTCTATTAAAAAAAAAATGGCAAAAAAAAAAGGCAAAAAAAAAGGCAAAAAATCTCTTATACACAAGAGATTTGGTTTATTTGACAAAATTAAAATTTAAAGACCATTTCTCTTCATGATTATTTTGGTGCCTATAAGATTTCCAAATGAAGGAGATGCTTTATACATATGGATGGGGTTAAGATGCCATCTGTACCCTATGTGGAATCGCATATATATTAAATATTGGGATAGTTTTTCGTTTAACACTTTTTCCCTAACTAAAAAGTAAAAGAAATGGATACTCGAGCTTTGGTTATAAAAGTTATTATCAAATAGTTGTGAGGATATAATGTACAAGCATTCACACATTTATATAAAAGATAATCTAGAAAATATTCCTTTGAGAAACTGATAGGATTATCAGTATCATAAATTTAAGGCTGCAGAATTCTTAATTCATTATATATTTTGTAAATTTAATCTAGTAAAAAAAAAAGCATCATCATACTAACTACAGTTATATTTTGAAAACCATTTTAAAAAGAAAATTTATTCTAGATTTGCTATGACAGATCCACATTGCTATCATTATTTCTTTTCTTTTACTCAAATAATGGCACTATCTCCTTAGCCATTGTTGGCAGAAAACCATGAAATTAGCCTATCTTTAGTTTAAGGTGCAAAATTTAGATTTAAAGCAATAAAGTTAGTCTTCTTCCTCTCTCTATATTTATATTTCTTATAATAATTTGATTTGAATAAGAAGCACATGAGTACTTATAAATTACTAATAAAACTTCTATAGAATCGAGAAACAAGGAGAACATGATTCCTCTCTCTTTCCCTCCCTCCCCGCATCCCTCTTTTTCTCTCGTGCACACACACACATGCTCACACACACACATGCTCACGCACACACAAATCAGGGAAGTACTTGTGGTCTGTATTCCTCAAGTACAATTAGGATTGGTTTTATGAGCAGACAGGTAAATATGAAAAGTAGCTGAAAGTATGCCACCTGCTCCTTCTTCTTAGGCTTCAAATTCTTTATCTCAATACTGACTTTGTGCTTACAAGCATAGATTTATGTCTATGGGATTAAGCATAGAATTGAATTTTGAGTAACACCTACTAAATATTATCATAACAATAGGAAAATAATTTCATATGGAGGATCAAGTCTTGTGGCCAAGGAACATGGGACAATGAATGAGAAATGGATTTAATAGTAGGTTAAGTATTCTCAAATGCCTGCAAAAGGCAAAATGAACATATTTATTTTTGACTTTTTTTAAGTAATGTAGATTGACTTTTTTGCAACTAAGTGAATCATTTTGTGTGTCAATATATTCATCAAAAAGTACAAAACTATTGTTACAATAGAATACTCTTGTCGTATTCAAGATCTTACTCTTCCTTATGAAAACCAGAGAGATATAAACAGAATCAGAAACCGGGTTTTATACCAGTAATAATTATATTTAGTTATCCTTGGTTTTCCTAAGAAATTTCTCAGAAATAGAAATAAGATTTCATGAAATAAAATCAACAGTTGCAGTAAACAGCAACTTAAGTTTTACTATATTACTATAATGTTGAAAAATTGAAGTCTACTATTTTGAGTTTATTATTTATTTTTATTTCTATTTCAGTTCTATGATGTCTATTTTCTCTAAATTCATTAGTAGCAAAGATAATTTTCACCCTAGTTGTAAATATACATTCACACAAACACATAAACTCCAAATTTTATTTTAACTTATCACCTCAGCTTATTTTTATAGAAAACCTTGAGGCATTAGGTAAATCTGACTGTAACATAATTTTCCCCTACCTTCTCTAAAAGGAAAATAAAAATGTACTTGTGGTTTATAATTCTCTATTCTTCGCCGCACTGATCCTTTTTTCTAGTTTTTGTTATGCAGTCACAAAGTTACCACAAAGTGACATGAAAATGGTATTAAAATAATAAAGCCAATAATTCAGAGTAAATGGTTTAGGAGTCCTGCTTGAATACCTTTCAAATTTGTTCATGAATAAAAACCCTTACTTTATTGGACTAAATATATTGTCAAAATCTGAAAATTCATTCATATTGACATTGAATTATTTTCTGACTTTAGTAATTTTAATGCCTGTCCCAATTTATAAATCACCATATAGTTGCTTAAGCATGCACAGGATTTTATGTGTATTGTAAAATGATCGGTAAATGATTTTCCATACTGTTGTTCTTAATGAGAGAATATAAAGTTATTTAGAGCACTACAATTGTGAAACAAATAGTGTACCTACTGACCTAGAGCAATCTGTGCTTTCTCTCAACTGAGTTGATGAACATTAAAATGTTTTAATATGTTTCAAGATTTAAATAATTCCACCACTGTAAATTATGTGGAATTTTATAGTTTATTTATATTGCATAGCTCTTTTAATTTACCTTAAAACATCGTTATCAGTAACATTATTTACAGTAAACTTATGGACATTTAAAAGGTTAGAGTTTTTGAGTTTCTGTTTCAAAGTATGTAAAATAACAAATATACCTACATGAATAAATATATGATATACAGATAATACATTTTACTGTATATCATATAGATTTTACTTAAATATAAAATTGTATAAGCATTTAAAGATATTAAATCTTAAAGTATTTAAATATGAAAATAAATATTTAAATATGAAAATATTTCAAATCTCCAATTTCTAAATGAAAATTGCAATCTAATCTATAAACTAGGTATGTATATACACACACATATGTAAAATTGTTGCTATTATTTAAAAAAATAAATGAAATGATAATGTACATATAAATTCTAACCTACATGTAACTTTGGAGATTTAAAATACCTTGTGAAACAAATGATAATCTGAAGGTGAATTCGATAGGAAATTATAAGTTATTTCTATGTATCATATAATTTACTAATTTTTCTAGCAAACATATTGAATAACAACATAAAAGTAAAATATAAGCTTAGAGTACAAATCAAAATAATACCAAATTTCAAGGTAGATTCATTTCCTTCCTGCTTTCATGAATATCATCTTACAACACAATTTCTTTGGTTATATAAAGTATATTTAAATTAAATCAATTTAAATCACACTGAAAGACGAGAAGTACTACTGTACACTCTATCTTCTTCTCCTTGTCACTATTTTTGTCAGTAGCCTGACAAAGGCAGTTATTTTAAACCAAGAATAATAGCATCTAAGATGCTGTGGAAAAAAAGTGTTACCTTGCACTATAAATGCCAATCAAGAAACAGGGAGTATAATGGAAGAAATAAATTATTTTGAATTGTTAGAAGGCATCAAACACACCGGCAATTATCTAAGATCAGGTTCACATACACTTAATATAGTATGTCACCTATAAAATACTACTCTACATGAAACATTCATATAATTGGTATAATTATTACACTGAAATGACTTGCCCTAAATCTCCAGTTTACATGAAAAAACACAATGGAAGCAACGTACTTAGATTATTATTATTTTTTTTAATAATATCATCTCATTTTAAGTTGAGTAATACAATGATTTGAATTATGTTTTTAAAGACAGGTAGAATTAGAATAAACTCATGTCAATTCTAAAGCAAATTAAATTTAAAAATTCCAGTATGTCCTTTTATTTAGATGAACATTTTTGCGAAAATATGACAATTTCTCATCCTGTACATCTGTATGTAATACTGATTTTTAAACAAAGCTCTTTCAAACCATATGCATTTAGTCATTCTTTTTTTTTTTTTTTTTGCTTCTCATTTACTGTGGTCTCAAAGATAATACAAGAATATCTTAGAACACAGATAATATTAATTTTGAAGTATAAACAGTAGATCAATTCACTACCTATTTGCCACATTGAGATTTTATTAAAACATATACTATAATTTTCCTTTTTACTCAGAACAAATACTCTGGAGCTTTTCTGATTAAGATAGCTGTGTGAATAATCTGTTTCATGCCTGTAGAGGATAGAGTTTATGGATCCTTATTCCTAGAGGTAGGAAATGAACACTTTTATAATACTTTTTAAAATGTTCTAATAGTTTTCTTAATTACTAGGGCACTGGGACCACCTTTACTCCTTGATGTACATATAAAAATGCAGATTATTCGTTCCCACATTAGTCCTAAAATCAGAATAGTTGGCAATAAATGCTCAGAAGAAAGAATTTTCAAAATTCTTTTCTGGAATTCTTGTGTATGCCAAAGTTTGAGAACCACTGCCTTTATAGGAAAATGTTATACTTTGAAATGTACATATTTCACACACATCAGTTAGGTAGAATCATAGAATCTTAATGTTTTATAAAGAAATTGAGGCCAAATTAAGTAATCTTCCCAAGTGACAGTAAATAGTTGATATACCAGAGCGGCTCAAATGAGCTTTTCTCAAAACCAGCCATGCCTGTAGCACTTAACAATTATATATTCATGGAAAAGTTGTGCTCCTGGAAATTAATTTCTTCCTGTATATAGTTATGAATAATATCTCTTTTTTATAAAAAAGAAAAAAAACAATAAATTGTCCATATTTTCTGATATATGGTAGATGCTCAGCAAATAGTTACTATCATTATCATCATTGACTTTTTCGTCCTAATTACAGATCTGTTGTAGAAGTACATCTGTTTTCTTTTCCCACGGTCATTTATCTACTGACTTACTGTCCCTAATGTTAATCATTCTGGTGTATAATCTTACCTTAATAATGGAAAATAAGAAATTAGATTTCTAAGAGTATAACATTAACCATATGTATCAAGACATACAAGAGGTATTCCTAAAGAAACACATTATTGTAAAGCCTGATTCCAGTGAACTTAAATCTTAAAAGGTTTTCAGAGTGATTTAATTATTGTAAGTTTAATGGATTCTGATATTTGATAAAGTACACCTGTTTCCAATTTATTTTTTAAATGTCATAGTCAAATGTTGTAGAACTGAGCTCTAATTTTAGTTCTGCTTCCTAATTGTTTGATCTTTAATGAATCAATTATCACACTTAGACCTCAGTTCCATCACCTATGAATAAAATGTTGGAATAGTTAATACCTAAAGTCTTTTGTACATTAAAAGTTTTAGAATTATATAAATGATATTTATTTAGCCACTCCTTTTGCACTACTTGTCCCATTAATTCTTAAAATAAAACACGACATGAATGATAAAAATTTAAAATAGTAATTACAATGTATATCTTTACAATTAAAGGATACTACAAATTCGAAATCTTTCATTTTTTATGAAGAAAAGTGTATGTATGTGTATAATCAAAAAACACATTTAATTTAACTATTTTAGAAATAACAGTCCTTTTTCAAATTAATAATTGAGCAAAATATAATTCTAAATGGGACTAAATGGAATTTTTATTTGACAAAAATACCTAAAATAATGTTTTTACTTGGAATTCACGGTATCTGTGACTTTTTAAAAATTATATGCAAAGTATGAACTTTTTAAAAAGTTTAGAATTTTCTTTATGTTTTCAAAAAGTTTCTCCAAAAAGGACAGCATTATGTGGGAACTGATACTATAAATGCTGAGTAACACTAAGAAGCATACTTTGAATGACAAGTTTTTTTTTTTCTCTTAAAACAAAAACATTCTTTAGATAGGCAATTTTTAAACTGATTCTTGAAAAGACAAATATATCGGCTTTCTAAATCATGAGAAATTATGTCATGCTTGGAATTTAAAGAAAAAAATAGAATACATGAATTTATTTGTTCAATGAATCACCATATGATCAAACAACACTTATAGTACCTACCCAAATGAGGCTCACATTTCCATGGAGGAGACAGATAGTAATTGTATCAGTAATTACAAAAATATAACCACAATACAGCTTTAAAAGAGAAGTCCTTGCAGCTATAAGATTAAATAATAAGAACTTACTAATCACAGAGGTCAGTGAAAGATTTTCTGAGGAAATTATGTTTAAATTCAAATCTAAGACTGAGTTAGAGTTAAGTAGAGAAGGTCAAAAAATATCATCATCAACTTTGGAAAATTCATGTACAAAAGACCTGTGAAGTGAAATGATATGGCCACAAGGGATTGAACAGCCTGTGCTGGGAATAGAGTGAAAAAGGTAACTTAGTTCAAGATGAACCTAGAGAGGAATGGGAACGAGAAAGCAAGAACTTTTAGGTCCTTAAGAGTCTCGGTCTTTTCTTTCGGAAAATTTTTGGTGGGAAGTGGGTTTGTGAATGCAGCAACATAATTAGCTGCTTTTAAAATCCTGCATGTAAGTTTAGTAAATTTAAAAGACAAGTTTCTTTAATTTGTGATAATATAATTTATTAGTGGGAAAGTATTGTGTTAGACATACTTAGTGATTGCCAAACCTGGCAGTGTACCTGGCAGAATCAGTCAGATAAATTGTTAAAACACAGATGATAAGTCCCCAGTCCCAAAAATCTGATTCAGTGTCTGGGTTTGGGTCTGAGAATTTGCACTTGTAGCAAATTCTCAGGTAATGCTGCTCTGCTGTTGTGGGGACCACACATAGAGAACCATCAATCTCAATGAATGGGCTACAGACCTAAATTTTTGAATCTCATAGAAGATTCTTATTTGAGTTTTAACTAGTTAACTAAACTAGATAAGATCCACTTCATTTTATAGTCTCAGAATCTATAATATATCATGCAACCTATATCATTTCAACCCCAGAAATATGGATAGTCACAGTGCAAAGTAATGATTCAAAGTACAAACGAGGGGACCAGACTACTTGGATTTAAATTCTAATTCCACAACAACAAATTTTGAGAACTTAGGCTACTCTACTCATTCACTACTCCCTACCTCATCCATAAAGGCCGTGATGATAGTTGCCTCTAAGATAGTTGTGATTATTAATATGTCACTTAGTAGAAAGACTGGTACATAGTAAGTGATACATGTTCGCTATTGTTATTGTCATCATTTTTTAATATGGTAGTAAAAAAGATGTTTTAAGTTTTTTCAAAAACTAGAGTATAAGCATTAAACATGTTTATTAGCCATTTGTGTTTTTTCATAAAGTATCTGTTCTTATTTTTTAATGTTCATCTACTGATCATTTACTTACTATAAAGTACATAAAAAAAACTGTTATATTAATATGTGTCTATGTCCATAGCTGTTATTCCTCTTATGCATGTAATCATTTTTGAATATAAGAATGATTCAAACTTAACTGTCTAAATCTTGCGTATCATGCATGTGTCTCCAATTTAGTGTTTTCCTGATCAGGTTTTCCTGTAACATTTATCTTTTGTGTATTCTCTATCTTAATATTAGTCTATATTCATTATGATTTTCATCTCACTACTGTTAACTCTGCAGGTTGCTTTGTCCTTCAGTGTGTTTCCTGGCTAATTTGATTCTGGTATCAGAAAATGTATTCCACAGATGTGAGCATGTCATTAACAAAATACTTAACATGTGCTAATACTGACCCCTTGAGATTCTCCTGCAGCTCTCCACTTAGAGGGCTTGCATTTATTGATTATGCTTACTCTACTTTATATGACCGGGTTTTCTTTTGGGTATTTATGCAATTAATTTATAGGCATCTCATATAATACTATAACATGCCTTGCTGAAACCTAAGTATGCAGTATCTTTTCATTATTTTTATCTCTTAAGTTAGGAGCTATGCCAAAGAAGGCTATTACAATGTATGACGTGACCTACTTTTAATAAATTCACATTTGCCACTTACTTTATTAGACACCTTTCTCCCTGGTGTTCACATTTGGACTCTTTAATTATATGCTCGGCCAAAGACTTCTAATACATGAAGGCAATTTAGGAAGCCAGGAAGTAAAGCTCTGCAGACATTTTAAGATATAAAAATAAAGACAAAGGGAGAAAAAATACTATTGCTATTTTACAAGCATTTACTTTCCTGTAAACTTCAGCCTTAAAATTGTCTTTAAAATCCTAGGTTATTTCTAATTTTGGCACTCAAATTATAACCTACACATTTCAGACAGCCAGGACAGTCTTTCTTTGTTTTTTCTTATTATTATTCTGATTGTTTAATGCATTGAAAATAGGAACTCTGGGACTCTAGATTTCTTTTCCCCCCGAAACCTCTAAATAATTAATTAGTCTGTCTAGCTCTCACAGCTGCAAATTTCCCTTTCATGTTGACCAGGGCGGCATATATTTATCCTTAGGCAAAGCCATGGGCTGCAACAGTTTTGTATTAACTAAATATCTTAGACAATGACATGTTATCTCTGAGGTCATAACATGATATTGCTCAAGCCCAATGAAAAATGGTGAAATCAGTGGAGCTTTTGAATAAATGTGTGGATTAAATGGGAGTTCCAAGCAGACTGTCAGCAACTTGAAATCCAAGTCACCTGTGATTTAACAAGACCATACACATTTTATAGTACCACAAGGTCTGAGGCTCATAGTCACACACAACACACTGTCTAAAGTGTTCCAAGGGAGCAGAGATAATTGATAGTTTATTTGTTAAGTGCCGTCCAAAATCTTTGAAACATTTCAGTGATTCTTTTGAATCTAAAAGAAAAAAAAAAAAACAGAACAACACCTATAGAAAGGGTTTTACATTTTTTCCAACTTGTACTCTCCATATATTGGCTGTAGGTAAATAATAATAGGGGCCTCTCTTGGTAAGTTTTCCCACAAGACTGACACAAACATGCTGTGGGATAGTTTCCTTCTCTTCTCAATAGTAGAGAATTATCAGTCACACTGCAGCACCACTCCTGAGAACTGGAGAGGTGTTCGACAGTAAATGAGTGGCAGTGCCCTTCGGGCAGGCCATGGAGCAAGCAAAGGCGGCAGGAAGAAGGTGGCTTGGGAGCCTGTGTTCTCTCTGGTCTGTGGTTAGACAAAGAGTTCATTTTTCAGCAGTGTCTTAATATTCCCAAGCAGAATTAGAGGCTTTCTCCATAATAGTCATCATTCTTGTTTACTGTATACTGTTCTGTGGAACAAAGATAAGCTGTTTGGTGTAACTTAAAAAGAATGCATAAAAGCTCGAGTAAGCACACACCTAACAGACTCTAAGAGTTTACTCTTGGACTTCTGTGAAAACACAAAACACGAACAAATAGAAATGAGCCAATTCTCTGGGGAAAAACAAAATAGAAACTCTAGGGATTCAGTTTCCCTAGCAGAGCAGTCATTTAGGAAATATGAGAGAGGATGTGAATTAATTTATCTGTGTCACCCATTATTTGTCTCTTATCTTTCTTTGCTTTCACATCCAATATTTTCTATCATACTAATAATAATGAATTCAATTATTGAGCACATATTGTCTAGCAAGGAGTATGGCAAGGCCATTGTAAACTGCATTATTTATTTAGTCTTTCTAGAATGCTATGAAGTAGGAGCTATTTTATAGGTAGAGAAACTAACTCTTGAAACAAAATAACTTACCCTAGTCAACAGAAGTAGCAGGACCTGGATTATAACTCAGGACTGATAACTAAAATCAGGTTCAAAAACAAAGCATGATACATTGTCTATTATATTCATATTGTGTGGAAATTGTCCACATAAGGTTCACTTGCCCTTGGCAATGCCATCGGATGGTATTGGACAGCTGCTGCCTTATCTGTATTGACCAACTTATTTTAAAAGCCAACTCTATGACTCTGGAGATAACTTGTGATTTCTATACTAAGATCTTTGCTGGAGTTTTCAATATTTATCCAGAGATTGATTGTCTTAATCATCATGGGCACCAATGATCCCTTACTTAAGTCCAAATAATGCATAAGATGTTAGACAAAGTGGAGCTTCAACTTTGTGGTTCGTTGTTTTTATAGGTGTTACAAAGCCTCATAACAGTTTCTGATCTGGAAAGAGCCTAGGCAATCAATTATCTTCCTATTTTAAAGCTAAAGAACTTGTGATAAAATCAGACACCAAGTAGGTTATTTTGGTAATTGACAGTAGAACCAAAGGTTCCTGATTGCTAGGTCAGCTTTCTTTCCACAATATCAGACAGCTTCCTATGACAAAAAAAATAATGCAAGTCTTGCTAAATTAAATGTTGCAAGTGGATTTTCAATATGTAATTACAACTTAGGCTCTGATTTAATTATTTGGATAATTCACTTCATATTTTCTCAGTTAATTGCTGCCATCCATCGCACTGTATAATTCAAACAATCATAAATAGCAGCTTGAATTTTATGAAATCACCATGCCCAAATTTCTGAGTGCTTAGCACTGAACAAATATTTGCAAAAACTATCCATTTGCTGGATGTTATAGTACTAGTGATTACTAGTTATATTATTAGTGATCTGCTATCGCTAGCTTAAAAAAAAAGCAGTTCAAGTGGAAATTTTACATTAAATAACAAATACTTAATTCATTTTACTTGAATAATTTTGATGTGTGTCTATATTCATCAAACGTATATTCAACAAATATATTTCATTTAGGTGTTTTAATTTCTACTTCCAGACTTATTAAAAAATAAACTCCTTCATTTTTGTTTTAACCACAATAAGTTTAACAATTTTTAAATCTTTATATAAATAATGTAGTGTGTAATATATGTGATGAAAAAAGATGGTTTTTGACATATTTCTTTCTGCAAAATACACAAAGTCTTAGCTTTTAAGTCTCATTTTTTTCCCCCTTTTACTATACCTTGAGTTATGCAATACTTCATTTACCTTCTTTGGCCTCATTTGACTCATTTCTTTCCATTTGATTATGTGAACTGTGCTTCACCAGCAAAGAAGTCAAACATTAGCAGACGAGTAACCTCATCGAGGCAGGTTCTGCATGTCTGTGAGTAAATTGCAGCTGATAATCTGCAACTCAGTTTACCACCACTTACATCCTTTTGTGGTCTTTTATTCCAGTTAATTTTCTCTGTGTATAATCAAATAATGGCAGTATTCTTTAATTTTTGTAAATATACTTGAGTGTTAACAAATGCTGTATTATATATCCTTAGGATATTTTACTTCTGGTCAGCTTTTATAATAGAAGAATGAGGTGGGGAGAATGAAAAAGAAAGAAGGCAGGAATGACTCCTACATCTGTTGTCAAGGGGAAAGAGATGGAGGTGGCATAATTAGCTGTTTTAATTGTTTATTTGAATTCCCATTTAAATAAAATCTGAATGATGCTATCAAAGAAGCAACTCAAAATGTAAAAATTCAAGGCAAACCTTAGTATCTCTGCAGGTGATTAATTGCCTTAAAAAATGAAAGAGATGTCAAGATTGACAAACAACAGGCCTATCCAATATTTGCTCAGCATGAATTTGCTAGAACTTTGAAGAACATCCATATCAGATCACCTTCTTAGGTATGTAAATATCTATATCCCAGTGATTTGAGCATAAAGTCAATGGAACAGTATAATTGAGGATATTCTTAAGAGCTGTTCCTGTGTTATGAGCAAACACGGTCAGGTATATTTTAAGTAATCACATTAGTACTGACTATGGTATGTGCTATTTAATTCAAAGAAAAAAAAACTTTTCTAAAAAAGTATAAAATTCTATGTGATCATTTGTTCTTGTATTGGGAAACTGAACAGAAAAGAAACTGAACTGAAATTAGTAAGCATTTTATCTGTGCACCCCCATCCTAATATTTAGATGTCTGGTAAATTGAGGGAGTATAAGGCAGAGGTTCTGGTTCTTGTTCATCCAACCTAGCTAATAAAAAGTGAAACATTTTACTTTTAGGAGTGTGGAGGGGAAAGAAAACTTGTCTTGTAAAGCACTGTATCTCATAGTCCTGATCCGAAGCCACAATTCTGGCCTGTGTTTGAAATGTGTAGCAGAGATGATGGTTCTGACAAAGGCTGTTCTCCCAATATTCATGTATCCAACCCAGATGTGACAAAAAGACCTGACAAACTGAAAAGCATCTAGGTAATCTGGGGTTGAATGAACCGCAGACCCTTCTTTTTATTTCTTTCCTTCTTTCTTTAGTCTCCATTCTTTATTTTTGACACATATATCATTAACAAATTTGAGATATGAATTTTAGCTTTGAGATATAAAAAATTATATAAATGGTCCATTGTCTATCATGTCCAGTCTAGGAATTCCACTCGTAGTAAAGTTATCACATCGACTGGCCCATTCTCTTACATCTCTCTTTAAATTTTTGCTTGGGGTCCTGTATTTTTACTCACATAATTCTCTAAACTAGCAATATTTGTTTTGCTCTTCTGTCTGCTTTCATAATTATATTTAAGCCGACTCTATGAGTCTCTTTTGAGACCTTCTTGAAGTTTGCATTCTCACGTCAATCCCACTAGAACACAACGAGTCAAGTATGTGATTACTTGCCTGTGTCTTAGTCAACATTTCTAATAAACTGCTATAATTTTATTTTTTATTTATAATAAAAAATGTTAAAATCAATTTCTAATTTGAAAAAGAAAATTTAAATATAACTAAACGAAGGAAGAGAAAGATTAGTTTAGAGTAGAAAAATGCTACCAGGACACTGGGATACAACGAATTTTTAGTGGAAACATGATATTTTGATACTCTAGGCTTTTGGCCAAAGGAGTTTTATAACTTTAAATGTGTACTTAAGAGGCAGTATAACCTATAATATACATTTTGGTATCTATTGGTATCTATATCTATATCTATCTATCTATCTATCTATCTATCTATCTATCTATCTATCTATCTATTTATCTATCTATCTATCTATATTATTTTTGGTCCAGGTAGAGAGCCAGGAAATCTGCTGCCATTCAGAAGAATGAATTTCTTGAGAAAGTTAACAATTTATGCAGAAAAAACTTGTACAAATTCTTGAGTTCTCCAGTTTTTCCAACATAAAATACAATAAGAACATTTTTATTGTAAAATATTTGTGGTACAATTTGACTGCTGTCGACCATATGATTTAGGAAAACTCTGTCCCCACTGACTTCCAGCATGAGATAGCTGTGCAGGATAGTCTTAAGTAGTTGATTTGAATTATTTGGTGAAATCATAAAGTAATGTTAACTTAAATGTAGAATATCTGTCACTGTATGTTAGGTTTCATACACTTGATGTTAAATTTCTTTTTAATAATAATTAGTTAATAGTTGCAATGCTTCCTAATCCACTTCTTACTAGAAATTATTAAGTCATGTCAGCAATGAGGAGATTGTTTTTCTCTCTTTTTTCATTACCTGGACGATCCATAGCCAATTCTAATAGCTATGGCAACATATTTAAATACAAACTTTAACGGGGGAGCTAGGGCACAGGATGCTTAAAATACCATTTGGAATGAAATTTTTATTCTGTCACGAGGCCATTCATATGACTTGTTTGGACAGTAATGTGTTTACATGAGTTTTGAGGATGCAATGAAATCCTGGAAAAATATATAGTTATTGTACGAGGTGAAAAAGGTAAAAGGCTAATGAAACAATGCTCTAAAGAATCTGACCTCACTCTAAAGAAGCTGTAACAGTAGCTAGCCTAATGCCTAGAATATAATCTATAAAGTTTTGGGTTCATTAAAAAATATATCACGTTGATGTTAAGGTAAACTCCTTAATGGGAATGAGGCTAAGTTCTCACAGCACGGATTAGACAATTCTGTCAGTAGGATTTCTCTCTTTCCTGGTGCAGCTTTTGAACTGAGAAACCTGGCCTTTACTGATCTCCTACTGTGTGCACATTCTGGGGCAAAGTGAACTTTTTGTGGTTCAGTGGGTGAGACAGTTCTAAAATCTGTGAGAAATGTCACAGGGCATATTAAGTTTTTGAGGAGTAGTAAAATTTATGGGTTGCCACAAAGCAATCAACTCATGGAAAAAGGTAGGCAATCAATCACTCTGGGAGATGATAGATTATGTCTTAGTGGAGAGCAATTGAGTGAGAGCCGCTACTGCACTTTTATGGGAGAATATTTAGAGAGGTTGGTTTTCTAAATTATTAGGAAAATATTAGCAGTGTATATGCTTTGATGTCCTTCTATTTGTCTTCCCACTTTTTATTTCCACTTAAATACACAGATACTAATAAGGTATATTTAGGGGCCTCAGATTGTGTGCCAGCCTTTGACCTAAACACTTTGCATATATTATATAAATGAATTCCCTAAACAATTATTATCATTGTTATTGTCATTATCATTATATATAGATGCAAATATGTATACACATAATAATATCTATATCTATATATATAGATAGACACATGCACATCAATTATATGATGAAGATATAAATACATATTCTTGTGTCAAATTGTCTGGATAGTATTTGAATAATTATTTGATTATATTTAGTATCTGTTATGGACTGAATCATGTCACCCTAAATTTGTATATTGAAGCCTTTACCCCTGATATGACTATTTGGAGACAGGACCCGTAAGGAGGCAATTAAGATTAAATGGTGATACCTTGATTTTGGACTTTCAGCCTTTGGAACTGTGAGAAAATAAATTGCCATAGTTTATATCACTGAGTCACTAATAAACTAATACAGTAATCATCACATATATAATTTCTATAAAATAGTTATTTGACAAATGTTTGACAATTGCACAGTAAAATCATAGTGGAGGATGATAAATGGGACTCATATGTACACCAAATATAAGAGTTTGGAATAATCTCTGTTGTGATGTAGAAAGTACAGAGTAGTATTCTGAAGTTAGACTCAAAAATATTATGCTGTAAATGTTGATCACATTGCCACTAGCATGAAAGTTGAAGGTGGCTGCATGGATAGGTATATTTGTCATCTCTACTCTATTTTACAGTCAATATGTTTCATCTAGTCTTCAGGCTAATATGAAAAGAATCTGTTTGTCCTTAAAAATGACAATAAAATATTGTAGGATTTTCTATTGACTTCTGTGTTCAACAAGGCCTACAAAAGAGCCCAGAACCTAAAACAGTCAAAATATTTTGCATGTAGACTGCTAATAAGGAGGCCTGGTGTATTGGTTTTTAGAAATTAAAAGAGATTTGAAGGAATCTTGTTTACTACAGGTGACAGCCTAGTATAGTCACCTTTATCCTATAGATTCTGATGAAAATGAATATAATCCTAAGAGATTTCATTTGGCTTTCATGATAACATGCAATTTGAAAGTTAAAATTCCATTACAATCACACTTAATAGGAGGATAGATTTATCACAATACAGATCCTGAGTGAGGGGTTTTTCCAGGCCCTCTGTCTTTTATTCTCTCCTGAGAAAATCATATCTATTGCATGAATCACACATTATTATCTCTAGTTATATTTTTTCTAACTCTAGACATATATTGAACTTTAAAAGTAACATTTCTACTGTGAAGTCACAGAGGCAATTTAAACTTAATAGTACCCAAATTGAGCTCTTGATTTTATCCAATGTCACCAATGTTGCTTTATTAAAATTTCTCCTGTATATTTTTCCCTACTTCAGAAAATGGTACTCACATCTATCTAGTTGCTTAAGCAAAAAACATTGGTCATCTTTAGTTGATCCCCTTCTGTCATGTAATTCATTTCATTTTCACTTGTCATTTCAATTAGAAAAAAAGATGATAAATGGCAGAATGCTATGATAAAAATTTCAGTCATTGACTGACAGAAACTATTTTTAAAGATTTGATTAAAATACCTGGTGAACCTCTAACCAAATAGAACTAAAGACAAATATGTTAAAATGAAATGAAATAAGGAATGATAGAGTTGGAGCATGTAACACCAGCAGAGCAAGGAATGGGGCTCTAAAGAAATTTCTCGGCATCATGAGCAGTGAGGAAGTAGAAAGGAGAATTGAGAAAACTGAAAACATTAAAGGCTTCACATGTTCTGGAAACAATTTCATAGCAATAATTGAAAATAAAAAGTCTTTTAAAAAATTAGCATAATCTTAAAATATTATAGTTTACTGATAAAGTTAGTACACTGTGAGCTTTTAAGATATGTTGAAATATGTGTCAATATAAGCCATCTTAGTCAAACTGATCTTTGACATTCTTATTTGTAATCATACTTATCAAAGGTATGAAAGAATTGGAAGAATTTCATAAAGCTCGTATTTTTTTTAAATGTAATCTTTATAATTTTGATCTAAACAGTTGTCATAATGAAAGCTTTTAAAGTGCATTTAAACCAAAGAAGGTATGCCTGTGAATCCATCATAGATATTAAATCCAGATTTCCCTATATAAAAGAAGGTAAAGCAACTCATAATCTGAGTGTTTTATTAAGAAGCTTTTCCTACTCACAAATATATTCAGTCTTAAAAAGCATACATTTCCAATTCTTCTGCCTCTCCCACACAATGTTTATATATAGCTCTGCAATATAATGTATTCAACTCATGGCATTATAGTTCTTAAAGTTCAGTGTAGCTAATTAGGCACTTGTTCCTGTATCCTAACAATCACCTCTGTCACTTCTCACATTGGACTGACATGACAGAAATCCAAGTACGTCCAACAGAATCAAATCTTCTACGGGAGAAGAATGTGAAGTGATTTTAACACTACGCTTTTATATAAGCAGACTAAAAATTGCATCAAATATTTACTGATAATAATATTCTTGATAAAAATGTTATACAACACAATGTCTATCATCTGACCCTGACCTCCAGGCCCATGGATTTTAACTTTGAAATTTTTCCCAATACTTCAAACTTCTGACTTTTTTTTCCTTAAACGTTAAAACAACCATGAACAAAGTGGTTTCTTTCCACTTTCATTCATGAAAGCAACTGTAGTGAAGTGGAAAGGGCACAGCTACTTTCCAGACCTGAACCTGAGTCTCAGCACAGTCACTTCAAAACCATGTACCCTGGTATGAGGAGCCTCAGCATCTCCACCTGTATCATGGGCCTAATGAGACTCTCACTTCAGAGAGCTGGCAATCTATGGGAATTGAAAAGGAACCACGAGCATGAAAATGGTTTAAAAACTGAAAATAAAATGTTGTACTATTAAAGAACTATATGGGTTAGAATTGTGTCTCACATCATTTGAAGCAACAATTTTCTACATATTATCTCCAATATGTTAAATACTCACCTCATAACCCCACAAGCAAGGAGGATCCACTGAAAGAAAAATCAAAACTTGCAATATTCAAACAAATCTTACATGCTTTGGTTTTCATTAATAAAGAGAAGAATGATTTGATTTTTAAATAAAACCATGTAGACTTTGGTTTGAATCAAGCTTTAGCTATAGATACCTGAGTTCAAATCTTGATGCCATTACTTGCTATCTGTGACACTGTCAGGTTAATCAAACACTCAGTCTAAATTTATGCCAACTACAAAATGTAAATGTCACTTACGATTCAAGGTTATGGTAAGATTGAAGTAAGATGGTGTTGTTAAATTTCTCATCCATAATGAGTTCTTATTTCATAGTAGTTAGTAATATTTTATATGGAATCAGAGGATGACATCATTTAAGCAAATTTATGGTCTATTTTACCTAAATTAGAACATCACTCAATTTAACTCATTATAATCCTGACATAATCATCATATATGAATGAGTTACATTTACCAATCAGTATGATTCCATTTGTGGGGAAAATGTTTATTTTTCTATTAACGTTGTAGTTTTCGCACACACACTTCTATTATCACCAATCTGCCTTTATAACCATTTACCAATCAGTATGATTCCATTTGTGGGGAAAATGTTTATTTTTCTATTAACGTTGTAGTTTTCGCACACACACTTCTATTATCACCAATCTGCCTTTATAACCATATAACATTTTAAGATACATTCTACTCCATAGATTACATCAATTTAACATAGAATAAAAAGTTCCATTTGCTGCTAGAATAGCAATTTCAATTCTGTTAATCTTCTAATTTTTAACAATGTTCTATGCCAAGTTAGATAATTCCGCATACACCAAATACTTTTGAATCTTTTAAATACTTGTTAAAAAGTCATGATAGTAATGATTTTAATACTCTAATATATTAGACTATGTACAATTCTGTTTAATTTAAAACACATTATCCTTTGATATAACATTACAGATTTTGTGAACGAAGCATACCTTTTCTCTCATCAATTATTTTACTGAATAAAAATTCAAAAAACTGTACTTAGAAATGTTAAAAGTTATTTACATAATATTTTACATAAAAAAACTCCTTATAAGAAATTAGAATACTAAATTTTCAAAAGTACAGTCACAGCAAGTGATAGGCGAGGCATGAAGATAAATCAAATCCTATTTTTTGCATGCTGTGAAAAGACTGCTGGCTTTTAATCATCCTGATGTGCCATATGTAAATTCCATCAAGAAAGAAGTTTGGTAAATGTTATATTACAAAACCACAGAGAGTAAACCTATTTATAAACATCAATTAAAATATATACCATATTCTAAAGTCATTAATAATATTCTACTAATCTGGCTGTACATGTCTCTCATATTTACTAAATCTTTCTCCTACTTTTGTGTTCAAACAATAAATCTTTGAATTACCAGATATCTGCCTACATACTCCTAGTTTACTCAAGGTCAGTGCAAAATTCCTCAGTAAAAAACTACTACAAAGATCCTTTTCAAGCAATTCAGTAGGAAAAATGCAATTCCAAACAACCTCAGATGTAATCAGATATAAAATCTGTTGTAATCGATAAAAAAAAAAAATATTATTGCCAAACCAAAAGAATATTATTCAAACTTAAAAAAAAAAAAAAGGAATTAAAATTACCCTCCAAAAGCCAATCTTGAACATAAATATCAATTAAAACACAAAGACTATTTAGCTGCTAATGTATAAATCAAGCCAATTACCACGATTTATTATAATTTTTTTATTGATCTTTTAGTGTTCCTTTTGAATTTCCCTTTCCTAATGAATACAATGTATATGTTATCCTTTCTCACAGTTGAATATTCTTCATTTAAATAATACTTTCCAACTTTTCTCACTTTTTTCAAATTAATATTTTCTTTCTATCAGTTAATATTTAAAACACAAATAGTCTTTGTTTTTTTTTCTGTATTTTGCTTTCTAAATACCCCAGAACTTCCTACTGGTCTGTGGCTCCTTTATCATTATAGTCTTCTGTGCTATAATTTCTAATGGCATTTCTAGGACAGTTCCATTCTCTTTAATAACATCCAGTTATTCTACAAGGACCACATGAGGACACAAGCCCACAGTTTTAAAATATCATTTCTTCTACACATAGCATTAGAATATGATAGCCAACTGACCCTATAGGTTACTCTGTTCCAGGGTAGCTTTTGTTTTCACCTAGCTATGCTAATTTCCCTTCTGTGGCTTCCGGGAATAAATTCTCTCCTGCAATGTCATGCTGTACATTCCCCCTTTCCCTGATGCTGAGAGTCAGTGGACAGAAGGAACGGAAGCTGCTTTGAAAGGAGGAAATGTGGCATTCTACCAGGGAGACACACAGCACTGAGTATCACAGGGGTAGACAACATAATTATCCTTATCATTCCCCATGACCAAAGGTAATGACAAGAGGAAACAAACTCCTTCAAAGGGTTTGGCATCATGTTAGAAACAAGGAGCTGCCACACAAGATACTTGCGAAGCCATGTTTTATTTATATTGTTCCTCAGATATGTAAACAGAAATCGCCTAATTCACAAACTACTGAAATCTCGTAGAATATGGAATCAATATTCTCAGATGTCTATTTTAGATGGACAATTTTATTATAGAATAGGCTCTTTAGGGCCCATGGACGGGTTGGTAGCAGCAGAGAGTTCCAAACTCTAACATATCCAGTATTTATACGTGAATAAAGTGAATCTTGTCATATCTGTTTTCTGATTAGGAGAAATTTAATGCTTCAGCTCTTTGTAATGTTTGTTGTTTTGTTATAACTGGTGTGTAGATTGAATGGCAGGTGACATTTCATAAGATTTAAATAAGGTAAGAAATTAATCAAATTAACATACTGCTTTTTTAAACTATAATGAGTCATTTGCATATAAAGTGCAATCGAGTCTGTAAATACAAAATGAACTTCAAATTACAGAGGAACATCGTGAACTGCTTTTGTTACATATTATAAAATAGACATGAAGAAAGAGGCTTGTAAATATTCTCAACTCCAAACTGATTTATGATACATTTTGTGGCTGTAATGGTAAGCTTAGCTGCTGTAATGCCCAGCACTCCCTGTAGAATTTATGACCTCAATTTGACATAAACAATAGGAGTAGCCATCCTTTACAATCATTTTCCTACCTGATCTGAAAAAAGCACTTAAGGCTACCACTCTGTCAGGAGAGCCCAAGATAGGAGAAGATGGGGTACCTTGAAACATATTTACACAAAACATAAATTACATAAAAATTAAAAGACTAGAAAGCAAAAGTCAAGGGCTACTCATTTTGATAGGTCTTAAAAATGTACTTTAGCAATGGTCCAGATAAGAGTTCAGCAGATATCTTTTGCAGGGGGCCAGACAGCAAATATTTTAGGCTTTGTGTGAGATACTGTTATCTGTCATACTACTACTCAACGCTGCCTTTGTGGAGTGAAGCAATCATACATAACACTTAAACAAATGGGCATGACTGTGCTCCAGTTAAATTTATTCACAATAACAGACAGTAGGCTGATTTGAATAACGGGTTATAATTTACTGACACCTCATCTGGAATAGTGCTGTCTCTATGGCACTTCTTTTGGTGAAGGAAATAATCTATATCTACCTATGGCTATTGAGGACTTGAAATATGGCTACCATTACTGAAGAACTGAATTTTTAATATATTTTATTTTAGTTAAATTAAAAGAGCTACACATGGCTAGTGACTACTGTATTGAACAGTACAGATATAGATGGTTCTATACGACAGTAGCAGTTGAATAACAAGAGTGATGGGAAACATTATCATTCTAAGACAATAGATTGTTTTAAGGAATCAAATATTGCAAATTTGACATATGCTGTTTAAACAGAAATAAATTCAGTATTTTCCTAAGTGGATAGTAAACTTTTTTCTAAAGAATGCAAAAAGGAAAATATCAACATATGGTAGACATCTGAGTAAACAGTCAGATTTCAGATTTGCTGGGGTTGAACTGTAATATATTATTTTGCATCTTAGCTTCTTTGACAGTGACATTTCTAAAATGATAGACACTGAATATTTTACAACAGTAACAAGAGATTTGAGGAGAGGGAGATTTCCCAGCCTATCTGTATAAAGGTTTGCTCTTCTTTTAGAATTTAAGCACTTATTCCAAATTAAATAAAAATCAATGACCAGAATGTAAATTAACTTTCTGGCATCCAGATGGCCTCCATGGTGCGTGGCTTCTGATCTGGCTAGAGATCAAACTCACCTTCTGCTTCTTGTTCTGTGTCTAAGCTGGCCCTTGATTATAGCTAATGACCCTTGGCTGTAATAATTCTTTAACATACTATTCATCCTAGTTCTGTCTGGATTCACATGGCTTTATTTCTTTCAGGAGAAAAACATTTATAACAATCACCATGACTGTTTGCAGGAAAAAAAAAAATGATGCATTCATTCATTCATTCATTCATTCATTCATGAGAAATGATCAGGATGTTTCAACTCATCCCGCTTGTCATTTGAATAAAATTCATACAATCCAAATTTTCATTTATGCTTAAATTTGATGAAATCTCAGACAATCTGTTCTGTAATAATGGAGAAAATAAAATGAAATAAGCTTTGCAAAGAGAGTCACTAAAATGGAGTTGGGAGATCTTTAAGGAAGTGAGGCCTATGCATATCTCATGTCTCAGCTCTTGGAACTACTGTTCAGTTGCTGATCTGTTGCTAAATTTAGCTGAAGTCTAAACCATACTTGTCTTGGATCAATGATTGCTATGTGGACATGTATGAACATTATCCTCATCATGGTGACTAGACCATCTGCATTCTTCACCTTGAAAGGAACCAATCTATTTTGACAACCAACATCCTTCATTTACATAATGGGCCTATCCAATCCCAACTGACCTAGCCTCATTTACTTCAGGACCTAAATGAGAACATCTCTTATGGTCTTGCCTTTATAAACCCTGCCTTTCTTTGTTCTTTTGGAGTACAATTTAGGTTGCTACCTGAATCTGCACCTCCCACATTTTAATCTTTTCCTTTGCTCAAATGTTTATTTTATTTTATTTTTATTTATTATTATTATTATTATTATTATTATTATTATTATTTATGCCTACGGCACCTGGTCTTCTTATGTGGTCTCTCATCCAAGTACTAACCAGACCTAAGCCTGCTTAGCTTCTGAGATCAAACAGGATTGGGCTTGTTCAGGATGGCATGGCTGTAGACCATGCACCGTGGCTCCACTGGGGCACAAACCCAGGACCTTCTGCGTGTAAAGCAGACATACTAACCACTACACTATGGAACCATGTCCATGTTTATTTTGTTCCTTTTTACAACCTAAAACTTTTTTTTTTTTTGAGAGGAGTCATAGTTTTACTTCCTCAGAAATATTTAAAAAAATAGTTTTTAGTTAGGTGTCAAGGTTGTACATTTTTAAGTATAAAAATAAGTTTTTCATATAAATTATCATTTGAGCTCACATGCTGTGCTACATCAGAAAAGACTATCTCTATTTTCATTTGGTTATCACAGAACAGGAAATATATGGTTTGCTTATAAAGGAAACTATGCATACTAAGTTGCCTAGTGACTCATTCAGATATTGCTAACATGCATAGAATCAGCTGCCCTGAGATTATTTTAAGATTAGAACATTGCTTGAAGAGGCAATGGAATCTAGAACCTTCAGACATTTGCCACCAGCACTGATGTTTCTAAAAATCTTAAAGGAGTCTTTACATGTGTAAAAATTTATGAGCATGAGTAACTAGAGCAGAGTGAGGTTAGTTAGAGGAGGACTATAGCTCAAAAATAGTGACTTACTCTGCTAGGGAATTTAAAGATATTTAAAATGCTAATAGTCCATGAAGGCGCCTACCAGCTTAAAGAAAGAACAAAATATGAAAATATTACTCTGGGGACAGAGATGGCACATTTATGCTTATGAAGATAGTGTTCTTAATTTCATAAATATCAAACAACAGTAATATGTACTTTGAATTATTACAGTTTAAGCAGGGAAAATACTACCTGTAGTTTCTCCAGTATTAATACCAAAACACTGCCTACATTGTTCTCCATTTTTATTTTTGTCATTTATAAAATATTAAAATATAAAGAGGTAGCATTTATAAACCAATGTAGTAATAATAATCACAGCAATTGGAGGACTGTTTTTATGGAGAATGCCTACTTTGTTTCATTTCATATCCTTTGACTTCTCTACTTTATTTCCTTTCTTAATTAGATTATAGATATATCTTTGGATATGAGAAAAAAATCATTTTCTTCATAAGCATTTTCTTAGCTACCTTTATTGGATATAATATTTTAAGAAGAGGAGAGGCGAGAAGACAAGCCAGAGAGTTAAAAATAAACAAAGTAGGAAGAATGGCGAACATACTCTTGCAACTATTAACAGTTACTTAAAACTATTCCTCTGAGTAAAATTTTATGCTAATATGCATTTTTTTATAATCCCTTAATCTCTTTTGTTTATGCCTTTACATTCACTCTTCAAATGATACTTCTTCTTTAAACCACAAAAAACTAAGATCTACAAATAGTTTATCAGAGTACAAACTGCAAATATTAAGCCGCTTAAAACAGAAACAACCGCAATAACCCAAAGAAGCCTCTTTACATCTTCTTGGTTCTCCTCTTCAGCGATGAGTGAAAACTATTATAATCATTCTCCAGCTTAATGAAATCAATAAATTGACACCATTTTTAGTCATGAATTTGTGAGAAAAAAATAAAAAATCAATAAAAATAATGACTCTCACAGTGACTTTCAGTGGAAGGATGTCCAATGAATAGAGTTAACATGTAAAAATCAGTGCTAGGTCTCTAATTGAAACAGAAGGTAGCCAACTTGTACTGAGTCAGAAAGTTTAAACATATAATTCTCAAATGTTATGATAAAAAGGGTGTTTTTATACCCACAATACTGATAAGGGATCTGAATTTCAAGAATATTGGGGAACTCTCCTGAGGTCATACAGTAATGAGTTTTGTTTTACTTTTAATATATTTTTAAATATATTAAATTTAATTATGAAACCCACATAACTTTAATTGCTATGTCAGTATCTATCTTTTTATTCATGTATTTCTTTAATAATTATTTATTAGGTACCTTCAATGTGTAAGACTATGCTTGATGTTGAGATTATGATATGGTAATCAAGAAAGAGATCGCACTTGACCTACAGAGTTTACCAGGTGGGAAAAAAATCATTACACAAATAAATGTACAATTACATATATTGATAAATGCTGTGATGGAGAAAGCAGGAAGTTTCATTTATAAAGTCTTAGAATTCAGAGAGGGCATTCCTAGGAAGTAACATTTGAACAAGGACCTGAAGATGAATTAACCAAGAGAAGAGTGAGCATAAATATCACAGGTAGAAGGAACAGTGCCATGAAACTCCATTCCCTGAAGAAGGAAATGCAATCCTAGAACTGAGGGAAGGTTAATCGGGAGAGGAGCAGTAAATGATGAGTAGGGACTCCATGTGAGCCTGCAGTAATAGCAGTAGCGGGTCATAGGCAGAAAGGTGAAAATACTTCAATTTTATTACAATAGACAATCACTGAAGAGTTGAAACAGAAAAGCAACTGTTATAGGTTGAATGTGTGTGCCTCCCCACACACAAATATATTTTTTGAATCCCTACCTCCAATGTCATAATATTTGGAGGCAGGGCCTTTAGGAGGTAATTAGGTTTAGATGAAAATGAGGCCCCATGATGGGATTAGTTCCCTTATAAAAAGAGAAAGAAACCAGAGCATACTCTCTCTGCCACATGAGACCATAACAAGAAGGGAAATGTCTACAAGCCAAGAAGAGAGCCCTTATCAGGGAACCAAATTAGCTGGTACCTTGACTTTGGACTTCTCAGCCTCCAGAACTGTGTGGAAAAAAATCCCTGCTATTTAAGCCCAGTTTTATTTTGTTATACCAGCCCAAGTTAAGACAATGATCTAAACAATCATTTATGGTTTTAAAGAATAACCTTTATAGTAATTAGAGTTTAACAATAAGTGAATAGCATACTAAAAGAGCAAGAAGGTCTCATAAAGTACTGAGGATTAATTAAATCGCTTGCTGAATGAATAGTTGGAAGTAAAATAAGTCTGGCAGCTCTCTTTGCTCTAACACAAAAAGATTAGTGTATGCATCCCAACGTCAACATATCTCTGCCTACCTATTTCACCAAGCTTGAGAAATATCTAGACGCACACGGTTGTCAATTATAAGCAGAAATTGCAGGTGTACTTAGAAAATGTCTAGTCAATAACTTTAAAATACCTTTCCAGTCAGCTACTTAAGAAGTGTGACTCAATCGGAAATTCCAAGTTTGGACTTAAAACTTTATTTCTTTATTTCTGGAAGCAGAAAAGATTAAGCTTGATATTTAATAGCAAATCTTTATATCTGAACTTGAGCAAGCTATTCTTTTTTTTTATGATCTTTAATAACTTTATTTGTAAAATTGTACAGTAATACATTCTTGACTAGTAGTTGCATGATTAAATAAAATGACACATGAAGTTTTGCAACACTAAAATTTTATTTAATAAAGCTAACTATTTCCCTGGTTTGGTTGTCTTTCTGTTAAAAAGTAGAAAGATTTTTGAAAGTAAATATCATTTATAATCATAGTTAAAAGAATTGTATTTTGTTGTATCGTTTTGTTTTCCCTGGGGGGGGGACTTTTTGATAAACAAGAAATAAATAACATTAGTAGAAATGCTCTAGATTTAGGGTCAGGGTGGGAGACATACATGATACGAAGCTGCCAATATCAATATTTTGCTTCTGGCATACTTTTGCCTCAATGTAAATTAAGTATTTCTTACTTTTAGTATTATAGCAGCAATAGTCATGACAGTAGTAATAGTAGCATTAATTGCAGCAGTAGCCATAGCTAACATTTACATTACGACCTACATATCAGGTCCTCTTTTAAGCATAACAACATTCATAGGTAAGTACATTAATTGCTCCCATTTTATTAATGAGAGGATTGAAACACAATGAGATTAAGCGTTGTGTTGAATGCCATGCAGTTATTTTAGAAGACCTGGGCTTTGAACCTAGGAAGCTTACTCTGGATTCTGAGCTCTTAACCACTAAGCTACAAAGAAGAAAAAGAGAAATTTTGCATGTGCATGTGCATATGTGTGTATGGGTATGCTGACATTTCCCACTGTTGGTCTAGACCTAAGCTACTCTAGGATTTTCTTCTCAAAAATGGCAAGAACAAACATGGCAGCAAGCTGATATGTGGCACTTAGAGTCCCTGCAATAATTACTACAGGAAGGTGATAACAGAGGTTTCTGAGGAGAAAAACATGAAAAAGTAACAAGACAGATTCCTAAGAGCTTGGCCAGTGGAAAAATGTGTAAACCTGAAAGTTAAAACACCAGTGAAATTCTGTGCTTGTGAGATTGTGGCAAAAGTGGCATGTGTCTGTAAGTACAGATAGGAGACATAGAATCAGACTGAGAAATACATTTTCAAAGATCATATATGAGAAATGTACTGTTAAAATATTTTACCAAAGAGTATTTGACAGAAAAGGAGATTGACTCAAAATAGGATAAAAGAAAATGGCACATTAAAGGAGCATAAAATATTACTAGAGGAGAAAAAATGTAATCCCACGATAATGATTCGGAGTGCTACTAATGCAAAACATTTTAAAATACCACTGTAAAATAGTAGCATGCAATTTTAAGAGTGTTTATAACATTTGCCAGGCCTGTGAAATGTTTTCTGACATTGTCAATTTGCAGCCTGCATGACAGAAATAAAGAATAACCAAAACATGCTAAATTATAAACTATAAAAAGTAGTAGTTGTTTCCTCTTGAGTGTGCATTTTGATATTATTCTAGGCCTTAACTAAGAGTTCTTTGAGGTGTTATAGCCAAAAACAATATTTAAAGGAATACAATAACAGTATATCATATTAATTTTGTATATACAATTAAGTGTACTTACTGAAAAAAAGCATTTTGAATATTTATGATGTAGAGTTTACAAAAGTATCAGTGCATAACTACAGATTACGTAGAATTTTCTATATATTTAGTGCATGAAATAGCAAGTACTAGTATAGAGTATTTGAAAATTCTGATATTAGATTTATATCTCTAAAACTAAAATATTCATATAAATTATTTTATGAAAATGAGGCTTAAACTCTCCAGAAAAAAAGTGTGGATTAAAACTGAACTGGGTTCAAATCCTACAGAAAATTCTTAATCATTTTGTACATTCGGTCATGAATATTTTCCAATTTCTTAGCTATTAAAATGGTAGTATAGTTGTTTATTTTTAGAGTTCTGAGATGGTAAATTATAATATATTCTGTAATCTTACACATATTGGTCTTTTGTTTATATAAGTCAATATGAAATTAAGCTAATTTTAATGAAGAATAAAACAAGTATTTTAGTGGATTAATATGAGCTATACAGTATATTTGGTTTATTGGTCTTCAGTATAATCTTGTAAGCTTGGAATTATTCAATTTTTCATATGAGAAGCAGTCTAAGGTAGGCTATACTATTTGTTCAGAGTCACAGAGCTACACTCTGGATTTTAATCCAGGTCATCTGACTTCTTATTATATCTTATTACTACATAGCATTAGATTTTGGTTTTGTTCTGTTTTAAATATAATTCTATAATTCCTAGTATAAGGAAGCCTGAAATTTGAAGA